>NW_023238970.1:0-3053 GCF_002007445.2 Ailuropoda melanoleuca | reverse complement strand
TTAACTTTTCTTTTTCCTTTTCCAGCTCTTTGTTTTTGACCAGAATAGTGGGCTTACTTCTAGGAGTTTTTTTGTTAAGAATTTTAGCCATGGCATCTGCCCAGCCCACGTTAGTTCCAGCACTAGCTTCAGCTGCATTCTCACGGCCACTGCCGTCGGGTTCAGCTTCATCTTCACTGTCAGCTGCCACTGCTTCATCATCTGAAGAAAAGTGATCCTTTTCTGATCCACAGCTTCTTACAGAACCTCCACTGTCGGCAGCACNGTACGTTACCTCCACTGTCGGCAGCATCTTTGCCCTCATCTTCCAACTCCGAAGCTACTGCCCTTGCTACCATTTTCATCTTCTTTTTCCTCCTAAGTGAATTTTTCAGCTTTTTCCCTGCACCCACACGTGAGTCCCGAACGGCCGCGGCCATGTTTTTTTTCCACCAATTTTCTCTCTTGAATGTCCCTCAAATCCTTTTACCTTTATCCAACTCTTCCATGATCACCAAGTCCAATTTCTTGCCAGAGAAATTGCCAGAGCATCTTGCTGAATAAACTCCTACCTCCTCCAAATTGTTTTCCGTAATTAACCATACATTTTTAATTGCTAATATTTTCTTTTTGATAATCCAAAGTCTTACATATATATTAAGAATTCTGTCATATATTTTGGAAATTTTCTTCCGTGTACTTATCTTCTCATTTAAATGTTATTTTTACTGTGCATGCAACTGAATATTTCCATCTTATGGTTTCTGAATTTGAAGTGTTCTTGGAACAGTCTAGCACACTCAGGGGCTAAACAAAATCTCAAATGTTTACCTCTAATACTTTTGTGGTTTCACCTTTTGCTTTAAAATTAGGATCCCAATTCCACATATGAGTGAAATCATATAGTATTTTTCTTTCTCTGACTGACTTATTTCACTTAGCATAATACTCTCTAGCTCCATCCACATCATTGCAAATTTAGAAACAAAACAGATGAACATAGGGGGGAAATGATGAAAGAGAGAAGCAAGCCATAAAAGAGACTCTTAAGTATAGAGAACAAACTATAGAGGGTTTCTGTAGGAAGGTGGGTGGGGGGATGGGTTAAATCGGTGATGGAGATTAAAGAGGGCACTTGTGATGAGCACTGGGTGTTGTATGTAAGTGACGAATCACTAAATTCTACACTTGAAACTAATATTACACTGTATGCTAACCAACTGGAATTCAAATAAAAACTTAAACAAAAAAGAAAAATAAAATTAAGATCTAGCTGTAATTGAGGTAGGTAAATTTTCCAATTAAAGAAAATGGATAAAGATGATTGCAGTCCCCAAACTAGGCCAGCTCCCGGTGTTAATCATGTTATGCATCCCCAACTTATAATCACACATTTTTCAGTGATAATTAAATTAATCTCTCTCTCACTGTATCATTTCCACATGCATACCACTTGCTTCTCAGTGACACTAGTAGGACTAGCAGATGTAATTATTATTGTATTAGCTAACACATATGTAATGCTTACTTTGTGTTAAACATTGTTTTGAGTGCTTTCCATCTATTAACTCTTTTAATCCCCCCAACATCTCAATAAGCCAGTTACTAGTTTTGATTTTAAGCTCTATGAAGAACAAGGATTCTGTCTCATTTGTTTGAGTAACAGGCTCTCAGTAGATGGCTTTGAATGGGAATTAATCAACCAATAATATTGTGCAATGTTTTCCATTAAAATAAAATATAATTGACATTAGTTACTGAAAATGCAGCTTCAGGACACCTGGGTGACAGTCCATTAAGTGTCCGCCTTCAGCTTAGGTCATGATCCCAGGGTCCCGGGATCCAGTCCTGCATTGGGCTCCTTTCTCAGTGGGAGCCAGCTTCTCCCTCTGCCTGCCCGTTCCCCCTGCTTGTACATTCTCTCTCTCTGACAAATAAATAAATAAAATCTTTTAAAAAAAATAAGAAAGAAAGAAAATGCAGCTTCGAAATGTCAAATGGCCTCAGGATACACCTTTGCATACATATTGCTTGACTGTTTTCAAAAGTAATATTTTAAGAACATTTTGATGACTAAGACATTTTTCTGGAAATAGGAAATCAGGGCATAGATGTGAAGATGATATCAAACGTAAATCATATTTAAGCATAGGCATTCTTCAGTAGACATTGATATTAGATTTTATGCTTAATAAATACAAATAAAATAATGAGTAATAATTGAAATGTGGATTTCACATATAGAGATATGAGTTTTCTGGAAAATCATTTAAATATACTTATTATGTAATAAGACATTGTTTTAATTATCATTTTTTGTGCTATTTGGGGGGACATATAAGTAGCATTTCTTTAAACAAAAGACTGCCGATAAACTGTCAGTATTTACTAAGGACAGCTATAGAATAATTTCAGTAATTGTCTTTTTTCTAAAATTGGAATCAGGGACACCTGGGTGGCTCAGTCAGTTAAGTGTCTGCCTTTGACTCTGGTCGTGATCCCAGGGTCCAGCCCTGGGATTGAGTCCCACATCAGGCTCCTTGCTCAGCAGGGAGCCTGCTTCTCCATCTGCCTGCTGCTCCCCCTGCTTGTGCTTCTCCCTCTGCCTGCCTCTCCTCCTACTTGTGCTGCTCACTCTCTCTCTCTCTGACAAATAAATAAAATCTAAAAAAAAAAAAAAAGAGAGAGAGAGATCTTTAAAATTGGAATCATTTTTGTGTTATAGAAAACACACATATCTAGCTAACCATCTATAGTCGGTAGCATTTTTTTAGAATGGGGTACATGTTGTTGGCTTCTAAAAATGTCCTTTTAAGTGTGATATGTAAAAAGAAGTATAAAGATGTGATGTGTAATATGACACATCTTTAAGTTCTAAGAACTTACAGATTTTGATACTTTAATAAGAAAACTTTGTTGCTAGAACTGTGTGGTACAAAGTTTTAATACAATGTTGTAATATATTCGTAGTATATTAGATTATTGTTCATTAAAAGTTTATTTCTCCCCAGTCCTGGTCTTTGAAAGAGTATATCCTATACTCACAGATGTGGAACTTGGTTATGTGATTTACC
>NW_023238969.1:0-1180 GCF_002007445.2 Ailuropoda melanoleuca | reverse complement strand
TTTTTTTAATTTTTTGAGGAACCTCTATACTTTTTTCCACAGTGGTTCTTCCAATTTACATCCTACCAAGGAAAATCAAGTGCACGAGGATTCCCTTTTCTCCACATCCTCACCCATACTTCTTATTTCTTGTCTTTTTAGTCTAGTCATTGTGATTAGAGTGAGGTGATAGCTCATTCTGGTTTTGATTTGCATTTCCCTGATGACGAGTGCTGTTGAGCATCTTTTCATGTGTCTGGCCATCTGATGTCTTCTTTGGAAAAATGTCTATTCAGGTCCTCTGACCATTTTTAATCAGATTATATGGGGTTATTTTGTTGTTGTTTTGAGATTTTTTGGTGTTGAGTTGTATAAGTGCTTCGTATGCTTTGGGTATTAACCCCTTCTCAGATATATTATTTGCAAATAGCTTCTCCTATCCGTTAGGTTGCCTTTGCATTTTGTTGATTTGCATTGCTGTTCAAAAACTTTTTACTATAGTATAGTTCCAATAGTTTATTTTTGTTTTGTTTCCTTTGCCTAAAGAGACAGATACATAAATATGTTGCTAAGGATAATGCCTAAGAGAGACTGCCTGTTATCTTTTAGAAATATTATGGATTCAGGTCTCACATTTAGGTCTTTAATCCATTTTGAGTTTATTTTTGTGTATGGTGTAAGAAAATGGTCCAATTTCATTCTTTTGCATGTAGCTGTCCAGTTTTCCCAACACCATTTATTGAAGAGATCGTCTTTTCCCCATTGTACACTCTTGCCTTTTTTGTTGTAAATTAATTGATCATATAAGCATGGGTTTATTTCTGGGATTGCCACTCTGTTCTATTTGTGTGTTGTTTTTGTGCCAGTGCCCTGCTGTTTTGATTACTATGACTTGGTAGTAGATCTTAAAATCTGGGATTGTGATGCCTCAAACTTTGCTTTTTTTGGAATTATTGGTTCTAGTATTGTGGAAAAATGCTATCAGTATTTTGATAGGGAGAGCATTGAATCTATAGACTTCTGTGGGTAGTATGGACATTTTAATGATATTCTTCAAATCCATGAGCATGGTGTATTTTTTCATTTCTTTATGCCATCTTCAGAATGTAAGTCTTTCACCTCTTTGGCTAAATTTATTCCCAGATATTCTACTCCTTTGGTGCAATTGTAAGTGGAATTGTTTTCTTGAGTTCTCTTTTTT
>NW_023238968.1:0-1180 GCF_002007445.2 Ailuropoda melanoleuca | reverse complement strand
TCAATGAATAAAATTCTTAATCTTAATTGTAAAGTAACAAAGCTTAGCTACATTTTCTTTTAGATTAGTGCTTTGTTTTATCCTATCCTGTTTAACAAATTTCATTTGCCTTGACATGCTAAACTTGTTATCCCATGTGGGTTAGAGCTGCAACCCACTAGATTAGATATTTTCAGATAGCATCAGGGAGAGATAATTTCTTATTTAATTATCCACATGAGTAGTCAATTCTTCCTCAGTGCCACACACTGAAAAGTTTGTTCTTTCATGGTACCTCTTTGTACTGCATATGTGTCATTAATCAATATGTCAGGGTATGTCTGAATCTTCACTTTGTTCTGTTGGTTCAATTGCCTATCTTCATACTTACACTCCCTTATTTATCACGGCATCATAATAAATCTTCATATTCAGCAAAGAAATTTCCTCCACTTTAATCTTCAAGATTTTCTTCCTATTCTTCTTCCTTTGAAATTCATATGCATTTCGAAGTAGCTTGTCATGGCTTATCAAAGTCCCAACTGGGATTTTGTTTAATTTATATACTATATTAGGCAGAATTGATGTCTTTAAAAAGTCATCTTTATTCCATGTACATGGCATATTCTTTCACTTATTTAGGTTACAGTAATTGCTGTCAGTGGTGATTAATAACTTTTTCTGAATAGAAATATTGCACATCTTTCATTAGGTCTATTCCTAGCCATTTGCATTTTTGCTGATGGTATAAATGATATCTCCTGAAAATTTTGCATTTTCTCTTAGCGTCGCCATTTAGAAATGCAAGAACATTTCAGATATTAATGATATTTCTAACAACCTTGTTAAAATAACTTATTAATTCTAATAATTTTCTGTAGTTGCTTTTTAATATTTTAGGTACAAAATTGTATCATCCATGAATGATTATGGTTTTTGTGATTTCTTTTCCAATCCTCATAATTTCTACTTACTAAGCAGACAAAATTGGGAACAATGTTATAGTGTCATATCAATTACCCGAAAAGGAATACATTCAGTATTTTATTATTAAGCATTATGTTTGCTTTATTGTCTTTAGATACTTTTTATGGAACTCAGAAGCTTCAGCATTTCCTGTTTGTTAGAATATCCCACCAAATATATATGGTGATATTTTACCTTATTTTTCATATTTTAAGATGACCATATGGCACTTCTT
>NW_023238967.1:0-1180 GCF_002007445.2 Ailuropoda melanoleuca | reverse complement strand
GTAACAGCAGCTCTTAATTCAGCCCATTTCACCCCAGCTGAATTCAACAATTACAATAAGGTCCCAGATTTGCTATGTACAAGGCACTTTGCTATGTGATGTGGGGGGACAGAAGGTGAAAATGACCCAGAGTGTCTCTTCAAAGGACTCTCAGGTTCTTGAGCAGGGGTGGGGGAATGTCCATAACAACCCGAATACACAGGCAAATGACACCAAGTAAAAATGTGGAAGCACATTATAGAGGCACGAAGAAGAACCATTTTGTCTTCACCCAAATGAGTGACTAAAGGTTTAAGAAAAAGGTAATGAGGGTCCTTGTCTCCCAACACCTGAATAAGAAGACTGAAACCCAAGTTCAAAAGCCTAAGACAGAGGTAATCTAGTTTCAGAAAACATGTGTTAAAAGAATTTAGGGGCCAGAGGTTCCCAATGAGCCAGCCACCATCTGGAACGCTGTAACAGCTTACTAACTGATTTTCTGCCTTTGGTTTTGAATCTACCAATCCATTCTCTCCTCTGAAGAGCTGGAGCCATCTTGGAGAAACTCGATTCTGTTCATTATTGTCCTGCTTAAAACCCGCAGTTACCCTCCATTGCCTTTAGGATAACATTTGAACCTCTGGACATTTGTGAAGTGGCTGTAGAAATAAATAACTAAAACATCGGGTAGGACTTCTGCGGCTGCTCAGCCATGCACCTGCTACATAACATCTCAAATATTGTGTCCAATCATGGGGCCCATGCTGTAGAGGAATAGAGATTAATTTGAGCCCATGCAGAGGGTATTATGAGGACATTAATAGGACTTAAACTCATGTCATAGGAGGAAGAGATAAAGGACCTGGAGATGTTCAAATGAGAAGACCAGATGATAGGACAGTGACAGGGGAAGCACAGCCTGAGGGTTTAAATCCAGTCCTCAAATCTCTAAGATTTCCAAGTGCAAGCAGGTGGAGTCTTGGCCTTTTAGTTTCTAGAAAGTGGAACCAAGGATACGCAATGAAGGTCCAAGGGAGTAAGATTATAGCTTAACCAAAGAATGTCCCAAAGACCAGAGTGGCTCAAAGATAGGATAGTATTCTGAGATACGAATTGAGGGTTGTTTACCGTGATATCCTCCATTACCTCAATCTCCTCCCCCAACCTTATCACAGTCATGGCCTGACACCAGTGACATAGC
>NW_023238966.1:0-1180 GCF_002007445.2 Ailuropoda melanoleuca | reverse complement strand
GGCTGCAAACCCATTGCGGGGCAAGGGGTAGTTTGCTCCAAGAGCCAGTACGGAGCCTCACCCTCCCCTCCTTGGCTTGCTCTCCTCTCTGTGAGCTCTGTGCCCTGCTCAGGACGGGCTCTTGTCCTCCCTGGGAGCTGTGGGTCAAGCCCTTTGCTCTGGATAACCCCAGCCTGGCTCTTGATGTTACTTGAATAATAATGAAAACCCTCTCCTCTCTCACCTGTCTGGCTCTTACAGCAGAAAACTATTTTTTCCAGGACCAGTCTCTGTTCTTGATTCCCAGACGTTCAGCCTAGAGCTCCCAGGTGGAGAGTCCCATGACTTGTTCTGGATGCCTCTTTGGGACCAGCTCTTCCCTGGGAGCTCGCAGCGTGTTTCCGGTGGAGGAAGGACTACAGGGCAAAAAACCAAAACACAGAGCAGAGTTACAGGGAAGGAAAAGCGCTCAGGGACTATTTCACAGCCTAATCTGGTTCAGTGAGCACCATGGCTGTTCTCCACCACGAAAGGGTCCTGTCTGGCTCCCTGGGGTATGGGACAGTCATTGGCTGCCACTTTTGCTGGCACTTTGACTCCTTGGCCAGGGCCAAATGCCACCCAGTGTACTGAGAAGCACAAGCCGCAGAAGGAACTTTCCAGGCTGTGAGAGTGTTCTTTTCCTTTAGGCCAACTGGTCTCTGGGTGGTCACTGCTCTTTCAACTTCTGGAAGGCGGCCCTCATACTTTCCACTAGCAGCTTCCTGTTCAAGGAATCGATACTGAGTTCCCTGTGGAGTCGGCTTGGTGAGTGGTGGCCTTGGGGGGCACTCCAAGTCATCCTCAGTGGATTGTGGGTTCAACTGTGGCCCCCAGAAGTTATGTGGAAGTCCTGGCTCCTGGCACCTGTGAAAATTGAGTGGCCTTATGTGGAAATTGAGTCCTTGCAGATGCACGTAGTTAAGGATCAAGATGAGATGACAGCTGCTTAGAGTAGTCCCTAAATTCAATGACCGGTAACCCTACGGGACAGGGAGAGACACTCGGAGACACGACAGGGACAAGGCCCAGCAGTGGCCGAAGCAGAGACAGGAGTGGTGTGCCCACCAGCCCAGGGGGCGCCAAGTGTTTCTGGGGCCGCCAGACAGTAGGGAGAGGCAGGCAGGACGCTCCCCTAGAGACGGAGGCAGCATGGCCCTGC
>NW_023238965.1:0-1180 GCF_002007445.2 Ailuropoda melanoleuca | reverse complement strand
GTGGGGTGGGGAGAGGATGGAGGAAAACAAAAGTGCCCTAAAAGAGTTAGTGGAGGTAAAATAATGTTCATTAAAAATAGAAAAACAAACACACACAAAAATCTTTTGTGTTCAACTTCATACTCGTACATCATAATGTTCCAGTAAAAGGCCATTTCCCCCTGAGATAATAAAAGAATTGAATTTTTCCTTATCGGTCATCTATTTTTCTAGCTGAAGCTATTACTCCCGCTCTGGGGTTGCTAGGCAACAAGAAATATTAATAGCGGCTTTTATTAGCTTAGCTTTTGCAGCCGAGTACCAGAATGAGAAAATGGGAAACATAAATGTGTTACATAAATCTTTCAACCTTTCAGAGCTGGTGTTAGTCTCTGTTTTCATAATGATTTATTGAAGTGATGGTTCATTTATGAGAAAAGGGAGTGCAGGATAAGAAAACGGAGCAGTCCCCTGCAGGAGTGTTTGAAAATAAATAATTATAGCAGGAGAGCAAAAGCTGTTTAAAGCCATTTTTCTGAGTTTTATAAAATGTAAAAAGACATATTTCTTTCGCTTACTGCCTCTGAAAACACAGGGGGTGGGAGTTTCATCTGGACTTGGCTGAATATAAAGAAACCTCTGGGCCTCTGGTTACCCCCACTTAAGGATCCTCAGGGGCCTGTTGTGAGATCCGCACCCCCGTTCCCATCCCCAGAGAGGAATTAGATAAAAACATGGCCCCTGGGGAAAAGCCCAAGCTGCAGAATCCTTGTAAACCCCTTCCGTTACCCAGACGGATCCTGCCCCTGGTCCAGCAGCCCAGGGAAGTAGGGTTTGGTGCCTTTGCCTTCTTGGCAGGCAGTGGGACTGTCACTCTGCGGTGGCTTTCAAGCTCTGGGCCCCGACTGAGGTCCTAGTGGAGGTAATACGATTTCCTCCAGCCCACTCTCCAGCTGGGGCCCTCTCCCTACCCCCTGCACCCCAGCCTCTGACCTGCCTTTCTCGGCACCCACCTCTGGGCCCGGCCCCTGGCAGGTGAGCCAGCCTGACTACCTCCTGCCCCAACAAAGCCAACTTCCAGCAGGTCTGGCTGGGCAAACGTAGATACGAGGCTGAAGCCGCCCAAACCCCATCAGCAAAATGAATAATTAATACAGTAGCTTACATTTATTATGAGTGCCTACTGTGTGCCAGGCACCGG
>NW_023238964.1:0-1180 GCF_002007445.2 Ailuropoda melanoleuca | reverse complement strand
CTATCTTGCTGAATTGCCTTCACATTTCCTATCATCTGCACATAATCCTATTCTCTCCATTATTGTCTTAATACCAAGAACAGCACAAGATAATGGATAGGCACTGTAATAACAGCGTGGCCTGTAGGAGCCCCTCGAGGGAAATATCTTTGATGCTGGTGGAATATTAATGCATCCTAGGTCCCTGATCTTCCTCTTTCACTTCATCTTCTGTTTTCTAAACTACATAATGACTTTCATATACATGACAAAAGCATTAGAACAGAAAAAGCCTCACAGATGAGCAGCAGGGCTGTGTGATATTAAGAAGTCCTATTCTTACTTCTTTGTACCATTTTTGACCACCATCTGAGACTGTATGTGCAGGTAATTTCTGATTTGAAAAGATACTGGTGGAAAGAAGCATAATCATATTGTGTTAATGCAAATGCCCCTCAAAAGCACTGCATGAAGATAAATTAAAATATAATTCTTCAATAATGCATTTGTCCATAGGATGATTTTGGACAGATTAAAAACAAACACCTTGATATCACTTAGACAAGTGAGTGGATTGTTTCCAGGGAGGCTAATCGTCAGCAGATTATGAATGGGCCAGTAAATCAAAGCCGCCTACATTAAACCTTGTAGATTAGGTTACAGTTACAATTTGTTGGACATAATTTTTCAATAAAAGGGAAAGAACTGATTTTTTCTAAGCATAAATAATACAACCTAGGAAAATTCAGTAGCAAATAATAAGAAATAGAACGTCAGAGGAAAACAACTTGGTAGCAAAGTGGCAATAGCCTTTGATCGTTTGGAGTAAGGTAAGCATCCTCAACAACTAGCAGGAAACACTTAACTTTGAAAACTCTACCCTTTTTTCCCATTTGTTTACCCCTATCCCTTTGTGCTTCTGGTCATGGTATTTCCTGTAAAAATGTTCATGAGTAAGTTAAGAAGCTTATAAAAAGTGTATGTATCCAAGCTATTTTGAAAAGGGATAAATAAAAAATGCCCCTGACATTTCCTGGGGCCTTCAAAGGAAAGATCACAGGTTTTCTGTATGAAGAAAGTTGTTTGTAGAGGCTTCTTTTTTTGTAGATGATTTTCCTTCTATTTAAAATGACATAAGAAGGGATGAGATCTGAACTTCTGTCTGTTGAACATACTATTTTTAGTAATTCCATAAAAAAAA
>NW_023238963.1:0-1180 GCF_002007445.2 Ailuropoda melanoleuca | reverse complement strand
GGGGGAGTGGGAGAGGGAGAAGCAGGCTTCCTGCTGAGCAGGGAGCCCGATGCGGGGCTTGATCCCAGGACTCTGGGATCCTGACCTGAGCTGAAGGCAGATGCTTAATGACTGAGCCACCCAGGTGCCCCTGGTCTATGACTTATTAGGCACAGTATGACCTGGCTCATTTCTGAAATGGTCTGGCCAAAGGAGCAGGTCCATCAGTCCAAAATGATGAAGAACAGAGGTCACATTTGCTGAAGGCTTGTGGAGGCCTACGCCCTTCTAAGCACTCTATATGGATTAATTCATTCACCCTTTTAATACCTCCTGGGAGCTAGGCGTTATTGTCTCCATGTTACAGATGAGCAAACTGAGACATGGCCCCGGTCACAGCGAGCGCATCACAGGACTGGGATTTAAAATCAGGCAGCCCGGTTCCGGAGCTTGTGTTCCTCACTGCGCAGTGCTTGAGTCCTCTCCTTGGACCTCAGGGGAAGGGAAGGGACATAAATCACCAGCCGCGTTCCCTCCTGTCAGCTACCGCCCACAAACACTCTCCCTGCAAATGTTCTCTAGTGTTACCTTTTCTTTTCTTTATTTAAAAATGGATTTAAAAATAGAGTTGAGGTGAAATTCACAAAACATAAAATTAACCACTTTAAAGTGAACCACTCAGTGGAATTTAATAACTTCATGTTATTATGCAGCCACGGCTTCTAGCTCCAAAACATTTCATCTTCCCCAAATAAAAGCCTGTGTCTATGAAGCAGTCACTCCCCATTCTCCGCTCCCCCGGCCCCTGGCAACCACCAATCCACCCACTTTCTGTATTGTTGGATTCACGGACTCTGACATTTCACATCAATGGCATCACACAATACGTGGCCTTTTATGTTTGGTTTCTCCCAACGATCACGCTGTTTTCAAGGTTCCTCCAGTATGTATCAGTACCTTATTCCTTTCAATGGATGAATAATATTCCGTTGTATGTCTATACCACAATTGCTTATCCATTCGTCTGTTGATGGACATTTGGTGCTTTTTTTTTTTAACCTTTGGTTAATGTGAATAGTGCTGCTGTGAACATGAATGTACTAGTGTGCACCCGAGTATCTCTTTTCAATTCTTTTGGGTATATTCTTAGGTTGGAATTGCTGGCTCATATATTATTTCTTCTTTCTTTTTTGGGGGGGGG
>NW_023238962.1:0-1180 GCF_002007445.2 Ailuropoda melanoleuca | reverse complement strand
AGAGGAAGAAGCAGGCTCCCAGCAGAGCAGGGAGCCTGATGCGGGGCTCGATCCTAGGACCCTGGGATCACACCCTGAGCCAAAGGCAGATGCTTAACGACTGAGCCACCCAGATGCCCCTGATTCTTAAAGTTCTGAGCAGTAAACTCAAAAGCACCAAAAGCTAGCTTTTACATATTTTTATATTTTCTAATTATGAAGAAAATTTTACTTAAAACACTATTATTTGAGTAAATTACTATGCATTATATAATTTTTTATTGTCTTAAAAGCTAAATTATTTTTCAAACAGAACTAAGTCAGTTAAATCCTTAGTAGATCTTTAAGGCTTAAGGAAACAATTCTATTTCATCTAGTTAGAGTTTAGCCCTACTCATAGAATATACTAAAAATATTTATGGGTTATTTTTGAGTAGTAAGATTATAGGTGATTTTGGTTTTCTTTTCTGTATTTTTTTTATTTTCTATGTTTTCTCCAAATTCTTTTTACTGATTACTTTTACAGTTGTGGCTAAGGGATGGAATTAATTTCATTCTCAAGACCTAAGAATTCTTTTGCAGTAGTCTTGTAACTTTTTTGTTATTATTTTGTTTTATACAGGGAAAAATGGCTTTATTGGCCTCAAATAGCTGCTTTATTAGATGCAATGAAGCAGGTGATATAGAAGCAAAAAGTAAAACAGCAGGAGAAGAAGAAATGATAAAGGTAATCATGACATCTTCTTTTAAAATTTTTTTCTTTTTCATTTTTCTGTAGACTAATACATGTCACATATATGATGTGACTATCTCTTAAAAATGTTGAGTAGTCATTTACTTTCACTTTAAAGAAGTAATGCATATTTTTTATACTATGCTCCAAATAAGCTTTATTATAAAAAGCTTAATTATAAATCCTATAACTGATGGCTTGTTTGTGCCATGTGGTAGAGAAATAATTATATCTTACCTCCATGTATTAGTATCCTTTTGGGAGTAGTTTCACATGTTTTGTAGGACTCTATTTTCTCTTTTTTTCCTTGCTTGAATTTTAAAATTTAATTTTTTAAATAGGAATGTTCACATGGTTCAAAATTTTAAAAATACAAGCATATAAAGACATGATTTGCGGGGCGCCTGGGTGGCACAGCGGTTAAAGCGTCTGCCTTCAGCTCAGGGCGTGATCCCGGCGTTCTGGGAT
>NW_023238961.1:0-2177 GCF_002007445.2 Ailuropoda melanoleuca | reverse complement strand
TACTAGATTTGGGGGCAATTTTTAAAATCTTGGCAATGTTAGCCAATATCCCAAGAGAGGAGCTCTGTGTTTTTAAAAACTGTACCTGTACATCAATCTTCCTCTTTCTCTCGCATTCATCCTTCCCCATTCACCTTTTTCAAAGGCATCTTTTGCGGCTGCTACTGCTTTATCAACGTCCACCAAAGAAGCATAGGATACTTTGCATATGGTCTGTTTCACGATAAGCAAAAATAGGTTATAGGTCATTTATGTAGAGATATATAAATTTGCTTCTTGAAATCAATGTCATACTAATAGGAAAAATAGAGTACTACTTATAAAATCCAAAGAATTCATGATGGAAAATCAATACACTCAGTAGTATAGTGAAGAAAAATTTTAACATGGCCATCATTAGCCTGAAATTTGGGACCTCTCCTGTCACACTACACTATAGAAAGACACATTTAGGAAGAATGTATCGATTTCTTCTAGTGCTTAGGGAAGCTGAATTTCTTGCCACAAGCTTGCAAAGACGAAAATTTCTTTTCTGCATATGGTTTTATTGTAGGTGTGCCTCTCATGTGTATAGGTATAGTTATCTGTCTAAATTCATCATAAACATTCTTTTAATAAAATAGGTTATTATAGTTAGCAGCTGGGACTAGAATCGAATAGTTGAAAGAAATACACGGGGTGCATTTATAGTAAGTGTTCAGAGGGAAAGTGACATAGGATAAAGTAACTTCTTAGGACTGTCAGTTCTGCAACTGTGTATAAATTAAGAATTCACGACCAGTGGTCCCTGCACACACTAAATAACTACTCACAGATCCGTCTGTTGGGTTGATAGTATCGTAGGTCTTTCCATCATCAGCATCTGTGAACTCTCCATTTATGAAACACTGATATGGCATTTTCACTGTCATTTCATTGACCTCTTTCGAAACCTAAGGTAGAGAATTATATTATTAGATTCAGTGGATTTCTCTGCTTATCTGTTTGATACCAAATAGCAAGAGAGACGTTTACTCACTAATGCAGTGGGAGAAGTTAGGCCGATTGGATTCCAGTACCTAGTCTCCAGAAGAGACGAGCATATGTCAGATTTGGGGCTCATGATGCTCCGACTGGCCACTGGGCCAGGAGGCTAGCATCTCTGACGACCCAAGTACTCTAGGTTGGGCCTTACAAATTCCTCAGATTTTCTTCCTTACACAAATGAAGGAGAACTCAGAACCTCCACATAATGGAAACAGCGCCATCTAGTGGCAACATCTATGGAGCACAGCCACTGCTTGCTTTTGAATCCTTGGAATTGCCTTTGGGGATTAGGTTTCCTGTTACATTGGTGCCATTTTAACTTTTCCTTCCTTACGTTCCTCCTCATTTTCACTTTCTCTCTCTCTTACAAATGTGCTGCCTAAATTCTATCCTCTACTGTTACCTAGCAACTGATTTTAGGTTAGTCCATTAACTACTCTGAATTTCAGTTTTTTCAACCAAAAGGGGATGGGTTCCTGGGTGGCTCAGTGGGTTAAGCGACTGACTCTTCATTTTGGCTCAGGTCATGATCTCAGGGTTGTGGGATCTGGCCCCGTGGGGCACCCCGCTCAGTGGGGAGTCTGCTTGAGATTCTCTCCATCTTCCTCTGCCCCTCCCCCCACCCACACATGCTCTCTCTCCCTGCTCTCTCTCTCTCTAAAATAAATAAATAAAATCTTGAATTAAAAGGGGATAATGCTACCTGCCTCATGCAGTTACTATGAGGAATAACTGAGAAAACATACGTGAAAGAACATTATTAGAATAAAATTTCATATCAATGCGAGGTATAAAAAGTAAATGTAATGATTTTAAAAGACTTTCATATACAGAAATCGATAATGCTTAAAAAAGAAACAGGGGAGGAGTCCAAGATGGNGGGGAGGAGTCCAAGATGGCAGAGGAGCAGGAGGCTTAAATTTCGTCTGGTCCCAGGAATGCAGCTAGATAGCTATCAGACCATTCTGAACACCTACAAACTCAAATGGAGAATGAAGAAAAGAATAGCAGCAACTCTAAGAACAGAATAGCCACCACTATCTGCAAGGAACCCAGTTTAAAACAGGAGTTCAGCTCCACCTCGGCGTTCCAAGATGGCGGAGGAGCAGGAGACTTAAAGTTCGTCTGCTCCCAGGAATTCAGCGAGAGAG
>NW_023238960.1:0-1180 GCF_002007445.2 Ailuropoda melanoleuca | reverse complement strand
TGCATCTCTTTTAAAAATCTAATCACTCCTAACATGGGAGAGATGCCTTTTTGAGGAGAAAGTCTTCTTTACCAGAAGGAAATACAGAGCCAAACTGATTTATCCTAAGAACTAAAACTGATAATATCCAGAATATTTCTCAAAACCCTCCCAAACCCACCTATTAAACCAGTATTTATAGTGTGTTGTGACCAGTACTACAGAGAAATGTACAGAGGGCAATGGGAGGAGAGGGGGGTAAAAGTATGAAACTAGACTGGGTAGTTCAGGAAGGAGTCAGAGGCGATGTGACTCTAAGATAGAGTGTGGTCTTTAGGACTGGGTAAAATTTTCCTGGCATAAGGTATAGTATGAGCAGAGGCATAGATATTTGAATGAACTCTGTGTTCTCAGAGAATGTATGGTGCCTACTTTAGTAGGGAATCAGCTTATCTTGTCTGTTTACTCTGGACTCCAGAATTTTCCCATAATCCCCATGTAATCTACCTACTCTAAGCACCTACCTAAAACAATAACTAAAATGACTTTATTATATGCAGTTTATGAATGCAACAGAACATTAATTAAGAGTTCCTAAAAATACTGTGGAATGAGAACTATATGAAGTTTATTATATAATCCAATTATACATAGTACATATATGTATATAATACATATGTTGGATGCATGTACATATATAGTCAATATGAGGTTGACATTAACTTTTAGTTTATTTTGCTAGAGAATTGGCAAAAACTTTACCTAGGTATGATCAAGGAAAATATCTCTTTTCTGCTCTAATTTTTATATGACTGGTTTTAAACACTGTGTTTTTTGGCTATTCTGATGATTCCAGGGTGGTATACTCTGAAACGATTACTTATTTGTATTGCTGTCTTCTATAGAAGTCCTAGAGCTTGAGGTTACATAAATTTGATTTTGCTAAGAACAGTTTTTATCGACTATATTTCCAGGGAGGTTTTACTAGCCCCCAACATAATTTATAAATATCTGCCTCAAGTTACTTATTACCCAGGAAAGTGCTTCCCTTTATACATAGCTCTGTATGGCTGTCCATTCAATTAGAGCACCCTAGTATTTCCATTTTATTGAACCGAGTCAGAGGAAAGGAGATTGACAGCTATTTTCACTTCTTGGAAAGTCAGAAAACTACCAAACATAGTCCAAGTTGAAAAAAAAA
>NW_023238959.1:0-1858 GCF_002007445.2 Ailuropoda melanoleuca | reverse complement strand
TTTTAATTAAAAATAAGTTCAGCGATACGCTGTATTTTTAAATCCTAACTCGGCAAAAAATACCTACACTTATATTGGATCTAAGTGGAAGGTCTCAACTGATGACAGATGAAGAAATGACATAAGATAGGATAGTTCATTCAAATTAGTGAAAATTATACCAAATCCCCAAGGAAAAAAATGCCAGAAATGTTCCAAGATGCTTTTGGATGTGTTGAAGTAGATTTACAAAATCTAGTATTTTCAATTATGAAAGATCTTTTGATATCATGTAACTAATGTCCTTTATTGGGCCACCTGGGTGGCTCAATCAGTTAAGTGTGTGCCTTGGCTAAGGTCCAGCTCCCTGCTCAGCAGGGAGTCTCCTTCTGCCTCCCCCCACCCAGCTCCTTCTCTCTCTCAAACAAATAAAATCTTTAAAAACAAAAACAAACAAAAAACTAATGTCTTTTTTTTTTCAAGATTGATACATTAAGTCCCAGAAAGTTCAAGAGAGTTCACAAGATTCATACTCCCTGATATTTGTAGAACTGGAAATAGAGCCTCAATTCTTTGCTGAGGAAAAAACAAGGTACTCCCTTCAAGTTCTAGGCCACTCTGCCTGAATCACAACCATTGCCATCAATATTCCTACTTCATGGTCAATGTTACACAAAAAGACGTCCTGTATAAGCTATGTGTAAATTACCTACTGCTACATTTAAAAATCATACCAAAACTTAATGTCTTAAAAGAACAATAATTATTATCTTTCAGAAATTTGGAAGCAGCTCAGCTGGGGTGGGGGGAACTGTTCTGGCTCCGGGTATCTCGTGAGATTCAGTCAGATGTTGGTTTGAGCTGGAGAAGCCACTTCCCACAACTACTTTCCCCTCAGGGCTGGCAGGTTGCTGCTAGCTACTGCCCAGAACCTCAGTTCCTCTGTACATGGACCTGGTCACAGGGTGGCTGGCTTTACCCAGAACGAGAAATCCTAGAGACCAAAGCTAAAGCTTCAATTCCTCTCACAGCCTAGCCTCAGAAGAAGTACTATCTCTTTCACCATTCTGTTTGTCACATGGGACCAATTCTCATTAAACATGAGAGGAGATTACACAAAGGCATGAAGACCAAGAGGCAAGGAGTAGTGAAAGCAAATTTGGAGTCTACCACCATCTGCCATCGTCTTACATGACTGATATCATTCCCACATGCAAAATATACACATTCAACCAAAAGGCCAACAAAATCTTTAACCCATTCTAGCAAAGAGTTCTTTCTCAATCTCAAGATCTGTGAACTAGAGAAGATATCCGTCTGTTACACACACCATCAATGGTGAGAGACAAAGAGATGACGACAGCTGTAGATCCATTCAAAAACCGGAGCAAACAGGAGATACACAGGAATCACTGGTTAAAAAATCTGAAATCCAGCCAGGCATGTGTTGGCAGTTCCTTGTTTAGGCCTGGGCCCTATTCTCTTGGAAAGATCTTCACAGCTCTTGGCTCTGTCCTCCGGGCTCCTTCTCCCAACCCTCTGTCATCACTCTTTTTCCATGATAAATGGCCAGTGTTTTCAGATGAATACTTTTCTCAGCTTGCTTTCTGCCTATAGCCATTCAGAGGTCTAAAGGACTCCTTTCGTTTGTATTCTTTGTCTCTTTTAATTCAAGAAGACAGTGTTTTCCATAGNTAATAAAATTCTCTTAAAAACCTATGAGCTTCAAGAAATGGGCAAAAGACATGAACAGACATTTCTCCAAAGAAGATATACAAATGACCAACAGACACGTGAAAAAATGGTCCAAATCACTCAACATCAGGGAAATACATATCAAAACCACAATGAGATACCACCTCACAACTGTCAGAATGGC
>NW_023238958.1:0-1180 GCF_002007445.2 Ailuropoda melanoleuca | reverse complement strand
TCAGCAGGGCCCGGCAGCGAGGGCAGATCTCACGGCAGGTGAACAAAGGACACCACACCATGCATGATCCCACAGAGATGATGAATGGACTCAGACACAGCACACCCATGCTGGTGGCAGAGTGGCGGTCACACGGGCCTGCCATGTCTGCTCTGGTCCCGGGTGCTGGCCGCACACTTTCGTACGTGTACGTTCTGGGGTCTGTTGTACTTCCATAAATGTTTTTTAGAAGGCTGGGGCCAGGGCCCACTCTAAGGCCCGCTGCCTTATAGTAGCAGACGCCGGGGGTGCACAGGGCACCCACCACCCCCATGAGACGGAGAGAAGCCTAGAGAAAAGGTGAGGAAATGAGCAAACCGTTCCATGGGTGAATTTCCCTATTGAATGGAATCTCTGAAGTTCAAATTATTCCCAAACCGGCAAAACAGTGCTCTTACAACAGCCTGGCCCCAGCCGCGGAGCCAGACCAGCAGTGGCCCCTGACCCAAGCCCTTCCCAGGGATGCTTGCGCTGAGGTCAGTGCTAGTCTCAGCAAGAAGAAAGGACAGGCCCCCAGGTGCTGTTGGGCGGTGGGGGCGCCAGGACCTGCCCCAGCTCCTCCGCTGTTTACCTGGCTCCTGCCACCTCCCCTCCTGGACCAAGGGCTCCATCCCCGCAAGGCCCCTCAAACCTCCCCTCTTTCACTTCCACTGTGTAGCTGCCTAATGACCTGTTAAAGATACATTATTTCGTGACTTTTCATTTAAGAACATAAGTTAAGGGGCGCCTGGGTGGCTCAGTCGGTTGGGCGGCCAACTCTCGATTTTGGCTCAGGCCGTGATCCCAGGGTCCAGGGATCGAGCCGTGTTGGGCTCTGAGCTCAGCGGGGGGTCTGCTTCTCTCTCCCACCCCCTCTGACCCTTCCCCCAGGTGTACTCTCTCTCTCTAAAAATAAATAAAGAAATAAATAATCTTAAAAAAAAAAAGTAAGTTAAAACCAAAGAAGAAAATCATCCAGTTCAAACTTTTCTTAAAAGACGTGTAACAGCCTTTTTCAATCATCTGTGAAAAATGCACGTTCTCGCATTTCTTAACAACATCACCTGTGTCATCCTGACAATTCACGGCCAAAAATTAAGCCTGGGCCATCTAAGTGGCTCTAAAGGCCTGTGTTCCCTCCCACGCCACCTGCACCCCCGAG
>NW_023238956.1:0-1180 GCF_002007445.2 Ailuropoda melanoleuca | reverse complement strand
TCACTACATCTGTATCTTTGGGGTAAATACCCAGTAGTGCAATTGCTGGGTCACAGGGTAGCTCTATTTTTGATATCTTGAGGAACCTCCATACTGTTTTCCTGAGTGGCTGTACCAATTTGCATTCCCACCAACAGTATAAGAGGGTTCCCCTTTCTCCACATCCTCACCAACATTTGTCATTCCCTGTCTTGTTAATTGTAGCCATCCAGCTGGTGTAAGGTGGTATCTCATTGTGGTTTTGATTTGTATTTCTCTGATGGCAAGTGAATGGAGCATTTCTTCATGTGTCTGTTGACCATTTGTATGTCTTCCTTGAAGAAGTGTCTGTTCATGTCTTCTGCCCATTTCTTGACTATATTATTTGGTTTTTGGGTGTTGAGTTTGAGAAGTTCCTTACAGATCTGGGATACCAGTCCTTTATCTGTTATGTCATTTGTAAATATTTTCTCTCATTCTTTAGATTGCTTTTTAGTTTTGTTGACTGTTTCCTTTGCTGTGCAGAAACTTTTTATCTTGATGAAGTCCCAATAGTTCATTTTTGCTTTTGTTTACCTTGCATTTAGAGAGATGTCTTCCAAGAAGTTGCTGTGGCCAAGGATAAAGAGGTCACTGCCTGTGTTCTCCTCTAGGATTTTGATGGATTTCTGTCTCACATTGAGGTCTTTCATCTATTTTGAGTTTATCTTTGTGCATTGTGTAAGAGAATGGACCAGTTTAATTCTTCTGCATTTGGCTGTCCAATTTTCCCAGTACCATTTATTGAAGAGACTGTCCTTTGTCCATTGGATATTCTTTCCTGATTTGTAGAAGTTTAGTTGACCATAGAGTTGAGGGTCCATTTCTGGGGTCTCTATTCTGTTACATTGATTTATGTGTCTGTTTTTGTGCCAATACCATGCTATCTTGATGAACACAGTTTTGTAATATAGCTTGAAGTCAGGCATCGTGATGCCCTCAGTTTCGGTTTTCTCTTTCAACATTCTCCTGGTGATTCAGGATCTTTTCTGGTTCCATACAAATTTTAGGATTATTTGTTCCAGCTCTGTGAAAAATATTGATGGTATCTTGATAGGGATGGCGTTGAAAATATAGATTGCACTGGGCAGCATAGACATTTTACCAATGTTTATTCTTCCAATCAATGAGCATGGAATGTTTTTCCATCACTTTGTGTCTT
>NW_023238955.1:0-1180 GCF_002007445.2 Ailuropoda melanoleuca | reverse complement strand
ACACACACACACACACACAACTTTCAAATGTCACCAGAGATTGGTGATGGTAATACCTATCTCCTTCAGAATTATTGCTAAAATCTAGATGTAGAGAAATAAGCTTCCCAGCAAACAGTCCACAGTCATCTCTAAATTACCAATTTGCTATATCCAAATGATGGAATTTAAACCAGAGAATATATGAACTAGAGACTCAGTATCATAAACATAAACACAATAAGAGTTTTTAGAAGGGAAATAAGACATTCATTAGTATATTTTAAAAGTAAAAGAGATATTAAGATATTTAAGGGAAAGTTGAACTCTACAATGAATCTTTAAGAAAACCAAAAAATCTATTTGGAATGTGGAAATTATTTTATACTTGTCATTTTTGGTAATTATTTTATATTTGCCATTTTTGTATTTGTCATTATTTTCTATTTGTCATTTTGAGAGATACATATAACTTATTTCAAAATATCAAAGTGGTGTTTTCTGCTTAAGAATATATATAGTATTTCTAGCAGAAATAAGCACAATTGAAATTATAGGTGTTGATTTACTTATTTATCAAAACTTTGTCAACCTGAAAAACATCAATATAGTGTTATATATGATATTTATTCTGTTATAAATCAGCATATTAAAATAATCAAATATTTAATATTTTATTTTAAATACGGTTTTGTAATGTAAGTAGCATATTAGGCTATTCTTCTAAATCTTAACTGTCTCAATTAAGCATCAGTAAAAGTCTCTTTTCTCTAAAGAGCCTAATAGTATATATTCTAGGCTTTGCAGGTCAAATGGTCTCTGTTGCCACTATTCAGTTCTGCCATGATAGTATAAAAACAACCATTGAGAAAAAATGAACAAGTGGGCACGGCTATGTTTCAATAAAACTTTATTTACAATAGCAGGTGGCTTTAGTACACAGGTGTACTTTGCCAAACCCTGGTGTTAATCATCAATAATAAGAACATTTTCAATAGCATTTATCTATGTTATCTAATTATACTGTTCTTATCTGAATGGTCAAGAATGCATCTTTTCCATTGTTTTGTATTTTTTTAAGAAAATGTGTAAAATTGTGTAAAATTTCTACAGTCTTAAATGTCTTTTAAAGATAAATTAAGTTATATTAATAATAGAGAATGGCACACAAATACAGAAGTGTACACCAACATATTTTTTT
>NW_023238954.1:0-1180 GCF_002007445.2 Ailuropoda melanoleuca | reverse complement strand
ACACAGACAGAAGAGTTTTTCATTCATGGCACAGCAAGCAGCATTGACTCCTCTTATCCCCCAAGTCCAGGAGGAATGATGCAGAAAGGAGGAGATAATTATTGAACATTTCTGCAGCATCACAGCTGAGAAACACTGACATTGTTAACACTCTTTTAAAAACACTCTTTTTAAATAGTCTTTTAAAAGCAAGCTTGGTCTTTGTTCTGGGAGAAGCATTGCTTCAACCTTCAAGGTTCTTCATTGTAAACACAACCTTGAGAAATGGCCCAAGTAAGATTGGTCATGATCTTGCATTCTTCTCATACTCGGGAAAACATGTAGAAGCATTAGAAATCCATGGAATGCTGTATCTTCAGTTAGCAAGTGGTCCTGTACACCATGTAAACCACCACAGTTTTGCCAGTGGTCTTCTCTCAGCTCACACTTAAACCACGTGAGGCAGTTCTTCATGACCAGTTGGCAGAGGAAGAAAAAGAATAGTTTTTATTCATACATCAGTTAGTTTAGTATATAGATACAGATTTTTTTTTAAATGGGCTGCTATTATAAAATAACGTAATTCATTTGTGTGTCTGAAAGACCGGTGAGGAAAAAAAATCTTCCCGGTGGGCATTGCTCCAAGCAGTGAATATGGTATAGAAAGAGAAGTGACCTAAAGTAAGACTATTCAGGGCCATTGGTAAGCTTAGCAAGTTTATCAATGACCTAAAGGAGAAAGATTGAAAGTTTGGTGACGTGAAGGTCCACAGAGGAGACATATAGGTGGACATATGAAAAAATACAAAAAGCATGATCTTTGTATCATACATCCATCCTAGAACATCCAACATAAAAGAGATCCAAGTAGACACAATGTCTTGGTAAGTTGATAGCAGGTCGTCTCTGTCATCAATCCCCTATACCAGCAGCAGTGTTCTCATAAACAGAGTAGCCATGGTAACAAGGATGGAGAATATTGATGAGCCCAAGAACGTGGACTCTTATTCAAGGGTAATCTAGTTGTTGAGACTCCATAGTGTCCTACTTTCCATCAACAGGGATAAATAAAAATGCTGAGCCTTCAATATGACACCATCTCTCAAAAAGTTCTAGGAGCCACTTTGTGATAAGTGGCTTATATTGATTCCTTCCACATGGAATGGGTAATGATTTATCTTGACTGTGAATGAGACATATT
>NW_023238953.1:0-1180 GCF_002007445.2 Ailuropoda melanoleuca | reverse complement strand
AAAAAAAATGCAAAGTGTTTGAAGATTTCTGCCACTTTGATATCCTCTGTGTGCACTTTTTAATCTATTCTTACTTTCTTTTATGAAATATTCAAAGACTTAAAATAGTGTTCCTTTGGTTAAACAGCCTTTCAAATATGTGTTACGCATCATTCTTCCTTTGCTTGATTTAACTGTATGAATTAATTTTGCTTCTTTTTGATACTTTTATTATCTTTTCTCTCTTTCTTTATTCAAAATGGACTTTATACATTTTAAATGTTAACTGGTTTGTCCTTGGTAATTCTCTTTACATCAAAGCTTATCTACACTAGGCCAGACATTTCATCTGACATATGCCTTTTACAACACTGGTAGCTATACTCTATTAACACACACTAGGCCTTTGATGACCACAGCTTAAATTTTTGGTATTAAGGGAAAGAAGGATGATAAAATAGTCTGACTTTAGTTATGTTGTACTAATCAAATCTTGAGGTCCTACAGAAATAATTTAAATGTCCTGCTTGGTATAAAACCACTTAATGAAAATAAGGGCTCTGATTAGAATTAAAATTTACATTTTCTAAATTGTCTAAAACCATTTTCCTTTCTATCCTATGCTAAAACATCTGTATATTTTTTATTGGAATTGCCCTCTGTTTTCACAATTACCATTGTATTCCATAGAAGTTACAGAATAAATTCAAAATACAAATAGGTAAATTAGGAGTCTGATGGGATGGAAGAAAACAAAATTATTTTTACAACATATTGTGTTCCTATGTATGCAGCATTTATTAGAATGAAAGAAAAATAATGCTAGTTACTATAAGGCAGATAGTCAGGTAGGTCAAATAAGAAGAGATGTATATCCCTTATTATTGCCAAATTGTCCCTACAAAATTTTCACCAATCATTCATGACTGCATTTACATACATTTAAATTTAATGGCATTGGTCCAAAGGGAGAACTTTTTCATATATATTACAAAATATATTTTAAAAATATGTTAATCATATAATCACACCTACAAATTGTCTCTTTTTATTAGCATAAAAATAATGATTTATTAGGAGCATGTCATGCACATTTTACATCTGAAAATATATTATGGCACTTTTTTCTTTGACAGTCAAAGTCACTGATGATAAAGAGATAAAAGATTCATTAAGGATCACTAGAAGAATATTGTTAAAA
>NW_023238952.1:0-1180 GCF_002007445.2 Ailuropoda melanoleuca | reverse complement strand
CTTATGAGGTTTGGACAAACTAGTGCAGTTGTGGGCACTAATTAGATTCTATCAGCATGTGTTTATGGAGTGCCTACTCTATGACAGGTAAGTTATAAGACCTCACCTGGGAGAAGTAAAATAAGGCTTGCCCCAATGGAGTTTGTATTCTAGATGGCAGAACAGAGAGGAAGGAAGAAAAGGAAGTAAGAAAGAAAGAGAGAGAGGAAGGAAAGAAGGGAGAGAGGAAAGGGAAAATATACAATGTTCTAGGCAGAATTAAGTATACAAGAAAAAAAAGAGAAGGAAAGTAATAGGGTGTAGTGTTAAAAATGTTGTCTTACACAGTCCTCACAGAGAAGGAAGCATTTGAGTATATACCTGAAAAAGGTGAGGGAGAATTTTATTTTAACTTATCTGGAGAACATTTTATTTTTCTTAGTTTAAACTTAAAAAATGTGTTAATTTTCATGAAGAATGTTTGATAATTTGATTATCTTCTTGGAAAATTCATACTTTAATAAATCTGATACATTCTAGTGGCAAAGATCTCCCTTATGAATGTATGCCAAGTCCACATATAAGCATCTCAAACTTCTGAAATCAGTTCTGATTTCAATATTTGTAAAGTTGAACCTATCTGTGGACAATGGTGGTTGATATATTCAATTATTATAGGTTGATTTCAGTTTGAAATGAAGTCTCTGTATTACTGTTAACATTATTATTTATAATAGCTTCCAACAACCACATACAGATGTACACAATTTCAGCAATCTTTCAAAAGACAATAAGACAATATTTATCATTCTGAGAAATACTATTGAAGTCATATGATTAACAATGGTAACAATTTTTCTAATTTTTGGCAAGTATGGTATAGCTATTGTTCTATATGATCTCAATCTTGTATCATTATTTCAACATCCTTTAAAGACTGATAATGACTCGTTAGTGTTAAATGTGCAATGGAAAGTAAATACATACCAGAAAGTGAAGTTAGAATAATTGAGCTTTATACAGATTAATATATGCAATTTAAAACAATCTATTCAGCTTTGATAAATAAAAAGAAAATAATACAAAAACTAGTTATTCATAATTTCTTAAACTATTGGTGACAATATGAATACTTCATAAAATGAGATATTTAAAAACAATGTAGAGACAGTATTCTTGCAAGCAAAGGAGTCTTTTTTTT
>NW_023238951.1:0-1180 GCF_002007445.2 Ailuropoda melanoleuca | reverse complement strand
ACACACACACACACACACACACACACACACACACACACACACACGAGGAATGGACCTCGGGCTGCACAGGTCCGATCAGAGCGGTGTGGGGCTGGGCTGGCCAGCTCTGGGCCTCCAGGTGTCACCTTTTGGTCCTTCCTGCCAAATGGCCAGAGGCGTCGGGGAGCCCTGACACGACATCCCCAGTGAGGGAAAATGTTTTCAGGGTGCGTTTCCTCAGCCTGCAGCCTCTGGACTTTGGGATGCAAACACAAACACGTTCTTCATTCAAGGATCTGCAACGAAATGAGCTGGGTAGGGGGCTGTCTCTGGAATGTGGGCGCCTGTTTACCCAGGTTCCAAATTCCGTTGTCAGGGAAGTGAGGTCACCACTGTCTGGGGTCCCCTTATGCAACTTCCTCCTCACACAAGAGCCTCCAAGGGCTCCCTTCTCCACGCTGCTCACTGCTCACCCTCCACCTCATGCCCCGTCCATAGAGTGACACACACACAGCCACGCACAGCCCCCAGGAGGCCTGGGTGCAGCTGGTGTCCCCGCTGTGAGGACATAGAGCTGGGTTCAGATCGGGCTCCTGCTCATGCCCAGAGCTGTGACCCTGCACAGACCCTGTGCCTCTCAGCTCCTCCCCAGGTTCCCCATCTGCACAGCGGGGTGTCTGGCTTCTATTTCTAGGGATCCATCAGGGGGAGAACCTCTGGATCCGTTCTATGCCCGCCATCACAGGAGGCTGGTGCACACACTGGGCAACGCAAGGATGAACCAGAGGCTGGCGGGGTGTGGAACACAGCTCAGAGGGGCCCGGGTCTCCTCTGGGGTCCAGCAAAGCCACCCCTCTCCTGCCTGTCTCCCAGCCCCCATGGGAACATTGCAAAGAACTGATTCCGACCTTGTCCCCTTGCGACATAGACTTCCAGGGGCTCCACTAGGCTTAGGCTCAGGCCCAGGGCCTCGTCTGCACCCATGTGCTGGGCAGTCCCCACAGTGGTTCCCGGCATTCCTGAATCCTGGTCACACATCCCTGTGGAATCCCGTCCCTTCCCGGGTGGATGGCCTGTGTAACTGCGCTCTCAGGAATAGAATGCGGCAAAATGATGGGATGTCATTCCCAAGCTGATTGAGGAAAGTCTGTGACTTCTCCTGGTTCCCTCTCTCCTGTGTTCATTCTCTGTCTCTGTCTCT
>NW_023238950.1:0-1564 GCF_002007445.2 Ailuropoda melanoleuca | reverse complement strand
GAATCAGGGGATGTACTGTATGGTGATTAACATAATATAATAAAATAAAATTAATTATATAAAAAAAAAGAGGAGAATTACAGACAGATACCCCTGATGAATATGGACCCCAAAATTCTCAACAAGATCCTAGCTAATAGGATCCAACAGTACATTAAAAGGAGTATCCATCACAACCAAGTGGGATTCATCCCTGGGATGCAAGGGTGGTTCAACATTCACAAATCGAACAGTGTGATAGATCATATNCAACATTCACAAATCGATCAGTGTGATAGATCATATCAACAAGAAAAGAGTCAAGAACCATATGATCCTTTCAATTGATGCAGAAAAAGCATTTGACAAAATACAGCATCCTTTCCTGATTAAAACCCTTCAGAGTGTAGGGATAAAGAGTACATCCCTAATTTCATAAAAACCATCTATGAAAAGCCTACGGCAAATGTCATTCTCAATGGGGAAAAGCTGAACACCTTTCCCTTAAGATCAGGAACACAACAAGGATGCCCACTCTCGCCATTATTATTCAACGTAGTGCTAGAAGTCCTTGCAACAGCAATCAGACAACAAAAAGGGATAAAAGGTATCCAAATTCACAAAGAGGAAGTCAGACTGTCTCTCTTCACAGATGACATGATAATCTATATGGAAAACCCAAAAGAATCCACCCCCAAACTACTGGAACTTATAGAGCAATTCAGTAATGTGGCGGGTAACAAAATCAATGCTCAGAAATCAGTTGCATTTCTGTACACGAACAATGACACTGAAGAAAGAGAAATTAGGGAATCCATCCCATTTACAATAGCACCAAAAATCATACACTATCTCAGGATTAACTTAACCAGAGACGTAAAGGATCTATATTCTAGAAACTACAAATCACTCTTGAAAGACATTGAAAAAGACACAAAAAGATGGAAAAATATTCCATGCTCATGGATCGGAAGAATAAACATAGTTAAAATGTCTATGCTACCCAGAGCGACCTACACTTTCAGTGCCATCCTGATCAAAATATCAATGACATTTTTCAAAGAACTGGAACAAACAATCCTTAAATTTATGTGGAACCAGAAAAGGCCATGAATGGCCAAGGAATTGCTTGAAAAGTAAAAAACAAAGCTGGGGGCATCACGTTGCCAGGTTTCAAGCTATACTACAAAGCTGTGATCACCAAGACAGCATGGTACTGGCACAAAAACAGACACATAGACCAATGGAACATAACAGAGAACCCAGAAATGGACCCTCAGCTCTTTGGGCAACTAATCTTTGATAAAGCAGGAAAAAACATCCAGTGGAAAAAAGACAGTCTCTTCAATAAATGGTGCAGGGAAAATTGGACAGCTACATGCAAAAGAATGAAACTTGACCATTCTCTCATACCATACACAAAGAGAAACACCAAATGGATGAAAGACCTCGATGTGAGACAGGAATCCATCAAAATTCTAGAGGAGAACATAGGCAGCACCCTCCTTGACATCGGCACAGCAACTTTTTTCATGACACATCTCCAAAGGCAAGAGAAACAAAAGATAAAATGAACTTGTGGGAC
>NW_023238949.1:0-1179 GCF_002007445.2 Ailuropoda melanoleuca | reverse complement strand
TTTCCATTTCTTTGTGTCTTCCTCAATTTCTTTCATAAGTGTTCTGTAGTTTCTAGAGTACAGATCCTTTATCTCTTAGGTTAGGTTTATTCCTAGGTATCTTATGGGTTTTTGTGCAATTGTAAATGGGATTGATTCCTTCATTTCTCTTACTTCTATCTCATTACTCATACGGGAATTCAGCAACGTAGCAGGATATAAAATCAATGTACAGAAATCAGTTGCATTTCTATACATTCTTCTACTTTTTAAGTGTAAGCCATTGAAGTTGACTCTCGAACACTAATATTCTTTCTTATTCCTCTCTTATTCCTACTCTTTCTTTTCTCCTCATTCTTGTTTTCCTTACTTTTCCTTCTCTACTGTCATCAAACCTCCTTCTTCCTTTTCCATACAATGTCTGAAATGCCAGACCCTTACCTGTTTCTACTCTGAGAGGGAAATTATAAGCGGCCTTCCCCTGACTAGCTTCATCACTTACACAGCTGGTTTCTTGATCTCACGGGAACTTTTAAGAGAGGCTATCTGTTCCTTTTCCAATGTGTAAATAGCCACAAAGGGGGGGAAATTAGCCATTGACTTTCCTTTCCAACTGGCCAAAATTCACCCCACACTGGGCCATTTGCACTACCATCTGGCCATGGCACTGGGCACTTCATGCAGTTGTAGAAAAGGACACAGTCCCAAATAGTAATGGGGACATTTATAGCAGGAAGCAAGCTTGATGGAAAAGCCACTGGGCATATTAGGTTCCAATCATGTCACACAGTATCTACTACCTGAGCAGCCACAGGGAATATCTGTGGGTAGGATTTCAGAAGTGCCCACATGAATGTGAGCCAAAGTCCTGCCAATTCAGGATCACAAGTGACTTAAAGATGGAGAACAGTTTGCACAGTTCTCTTTACCTATGGTCTGTTATTATCATTATGAAATGCAGACCGTTGCTAAGACATCTCTGGCTACAAGGAAGAGAAGTGGAGGATTCTGGGTGACACATAAATTTCTGGATGTCATGCTTGATCTGCCTCACACTCAGCTGTTAGCTCTAGTTGCTTGACTGGTTAGGTGACATTCACCTTCACCCCAAAGGGATTTGATTCTTTCCTGATTTGCCCTTGGCAGTGGATACGCCTGAAAACTAGTCATCTTTATAGTCAAATATTAAAAGATTTGAAG
>NW_023238948.1:0-10035 GCF_002007445.2 Ailuropoda melanoleuca | reverse complement strand
AAAAAAAAATTAAGCTTCAATAATGTGTTAAACATTGTCTCAGTTTTTCAAATTTATAAATAGAAACTATTTTTCTAACATACATGATTTACACAATAAATATCATTTTAAAAAATATTATTTTACCTCAGGTCTATAGTATTGATCGTAATTCTTTTTTTAAAAAAATATTTTATTTTAAAGTAATTTCTATGCCCACTGTAGGGCTTGAACTTATAAACCCAAGGTCAGGAGTTGCATACTGTACTGACTGAGCCAGCCAGGCACCCCAAATTGATCATAATTCTTGATTCATAACATAGTCTCACTATTTTTGCCAGCCCATTTTGTGTTTCTTTGCTTGTTTATTTAATGATAAAATTATGCTGATAAAAACATGACCCAAAGATCTAATATAAGATCTAAACAATTGTTAATAACATACAACTGCTTATGTGCTCATCTCTATGATGACCTTTCACCTCCCCTTACTTGAGGTTATTTACATCTTACATCTTCTCTTTCTGTATATAGTTTTATCACTTATCCGAGTTCCTGCAATGTATACTGTTATTTTTCTATTGATTTACATTTTATAAAAATTGTACTGAGTGGATCCATTTTGGACTCCTTTTCCTTCATTATTATGTCTAAGATACATCTATATCATTTTATAATTGTAATTTTTATGGTTCTGAATAACATTTCATTGCCTTGTTTATGGGGATCATTATATTTCTCTTTATATACATACATAAGAGTTCATCTTGGGTATGGAATTGGGAGCAAAATTGATGAACCACAGAATTTGTGAATATTGAGCTTTACAAAATAAGACCAACATTTTTCTAGACTGATTATATTAGTATATACTTTCATCAGCAATGTAGAATAAATCTTCTTGATTCACATACTGTTTATTCAGAAAATCTAATTTCCTGTCTTTTCTTCAGATAAATTTAGAACAAACTGGACTAAATGGAAGGAGTAAACCAGTCTGTGGTGTCTGAATTTATTATTTTGGGGCTTTGTAGTTCATGGGAGCTCCAGGCCTTCCTACTAGTGATATTTTCTTCACTTTATTTGATCACCATTTTAGGCAACAACTGCATTGTGCTCGTAATTATTGCTGACCTTCATCTCCACTCCCCCATGTACTTCCTGTTAGCCAATCTTTCATTCACTGATTTCTGCCTTTCCTCAGTCACTACCCCTAAAATGATCACAGACTTTCTCAAGGAAAACAAGACCATCTCTTTTGAAGGCTGCATATGTCAGATTTTCTTTGGACATTTCTTTGGAGGGGGTGAGATGGTGCTACTTGTGTCAATGGCCTATGACCGTTACGTGGCCATCTGCAAGCCACTTCACTACCTCAGCATCATGAACAGGCAAATGTGCATTGGGTTAGTGATGACATCATGGATCATTGGGTTTGTGCATTCAATAAGCCAACTAGCTATGATTTTAAGGCTACCCTTCTGTGGACTGAGGGAATTGGATAGCTTTTTCTGTGATATTCTGTTGGTGATCAAGTTGGCTTGCATAGACACCTCTATTCTAGAAATGTGGATAAATGCTGACAGTGGGGTACTGGCAACTATCTGCTTCATTCTGTTGCTGATCTGTTACTTTTATATTCTGCTTGCCATCTGGCTTCACTCTAAAGATGGGGCATCCAAGGCTCTCTCCACCTGCACTGCCCACATTACAGTGGTAGTGTTATTCTTTGGGCCTTGCATCTTTATCTACCTGTGGCCACTCAGCATCACCTGGGTGGACAAGTTTCTTGCTGTATTTTATGCTGTCATCACACCTCTCCTAAATCCAGCCATTTATACTCTAAGGAACAAAGAAATTAAAAATGCCATTAAGAGACTATGATGTCGGCATATGGATTTCTGTATTTCAGGGTCTCACAGTATCAGAATGTCCACCGTAGGATCTCTAAATTAGCCATGCCTGTCCTGTTGCTTGGGACTGGGAAGCATTCCCCAATTCACATATGGTAATCATGTGTGTCTCTAGTAAAACTTTTATGCCAATTCTGTCATATTCCACAATCATTTGTTGATCACAGAATGCAAAATGATTTCCTGTCTGGAAAATTTGGTAAATCTCTATGACTATGATTTTGGTTGTGCTCAAGAATGACTTAAAATTAATAACAAGTTGATGTTACTTACTAGTATTAGTGCTGCTACTCCAACACCTTATCTTAAAATTTTCTATTATGCTAAGCATTTCTTTGAGCAAAGCATTTCACATAGATCTCTAAATTTTGGTCAATAGGTCAGTGCATTGAATGTTGCTCTTTATATTTATAAATGGATAATTAGTCTCTCAGTTGATATTTTAGCTACCTTATCTGGAGAGACAGCTGTAAAGGTAATAATTAAGTATTCCCTATCATACTCAGAAAAGAAATGAATCATAGTTATAGTCATTTGTGAAACAGTGTAATTATCTTCGGAACATGTGCTAAATTAAATACAAACATGGATATACTAATGACCTTTGGGGATTTTACTTCTTTTTATTTGTAAATGGGTTAGGAAGTTCATTATCTATATCAGATAAAAATAGGGAAAAGTGTTCTGAAAGTGAGGCCCAAAAGTCTGATTTTAGAATAAATTATCCATTAAATTCACTTCAGTGTTCAGATGGCCTGTAAGCAACTGGATTATATACAACGTTTGTGAACTGTTCATTATTACTACATACAACATAACTGAAGAGGAATGGAAACAGAAGAATGTTCACCTTTAGCCCAGAAGTCTGATCTGAAGCTTGCATAGCTCCAATAAGGATCAAATACATGCCAGTTGCTTCATTTTTAAAAGGTCTCATGACTGCCTGTACATCTCACCAATAGTTAAAATTGAGCTGAATGATAAGCACCATTAGAAATCCCGCAGAAGTAGTTTAGCAGTAGAAATTTGAAGAAAACATTTATGATCTAACACTCCTTGCATGTTCCCTCTCCCTTGAACACCAAGCATATAACCACCAGCTTCACACAGCAGGAGTGCAGCCCTTTCTGCCCATGGGTCCTATCCCCATGCTGTAACAAAAGCAGCTTTTTGAGAGCTTGTTTGGAGGTTCTAGCAGGGGAGCGCAGCTACTCCTATACACTTGACTGAAGAACAGTTCTCCTCTATCGGGGAAGGTCGTCCTCTTCGACAGAGCACACAGCTTTGGGAGGGTCGCACATGGAGCCGTGAGGGAGGAAGGGGACACCCGCCTAGCCAGCCAAATCAGCTGAATCAACCCTGGCGATCAATGGGGTGACAGATGTCACAGCCAGGTCACCCTCACATCCCCAAAGCACCTTTTTACACCAAAAACATCTCAAGAATTCTTTCTTGACCATGCCCTGGAGGCCCCACATCAATAACTTTCTTAAGAATTCTTCCCACTGTATGCCTCAAAAAGGTATGCAAATTTACATCTCCTTATCTGAAATCCCTGGACCAGACATACTTCAAAGTTCCTGTTGCTGTTTTTAAGTGATGACTTAAGGAGAAATTTTATTTCCAAGCTCATCAAAGATTATTACAAACACAAAACATCCTTTCTAAAGTGTCCCAAATTAAATCAAAGGCACATCATCAAAGTAAAACACTTGCGATATTAAGAATTCATTTAGGTTGTCATATTTTCACATTACTTTGTGTTTAATCATTTGCATGTTCTGATGATCACATTAAAACATTTTTTAAAGACATGAAATAATGTAGTATTTTTTTTTAAGTATAACCACAACTGTAAAGTAGAGGAATTTAAGAAGACAGAGACCAAGTCTGCTTTGTACACAGGATGAGGTAATCTAATACCCAACACAACATGAATCTTTCCCAACAAGTTTGCTAAGACACAGCTCCCTTAGTGTTACAAATAAAACAATCATCTTATTTTAAAAAAATCAAGACATCATTTGATTAATAAAGCCTATTCTTCCCCCAGTTTTGTACTTGCTTGTCTTCATTTAGAAACTGTAAATTCATGAGGAAAGAACAAGTTTTGTTAGGGTATAAAAACCTTAGGAACAACAAATTACAAATATTCAACTTTTTAACAAACAAAAATGTTTCCATCCCAAAATGGAAACATCCAGTAAGTAAAACAAACATAATATTCTGGGTATAAAAACACTAGTAATTCCCTTATGAAAGGGGTGTATTAGGCAGTATCATTTTTTTTTCTTAAAGAGTCTCATGACTACTTGTACACATGGGGCTTGAACTCACCACCCTGAGATCAAGACCTGAGCTGAGATCAAGAGTCAAACACTTAACAGACTGAGCCACCAGGTGCCCCAAACTTTTGTTGGTCTTAAATATAAAAACACTTTACCAAAAGAATCAGGCCATTATTATTTAAAGTGTACTCCTTCATCCAGTTTCCTAATCTTAGAAACTCATCAATTTCTGTAGAATTTTGACTACAGGACCAAAGCCACAGGAAAGGTCTAAAATATATGAAAGTCATTTGGCTGGAGAAAAGCATTTTCTGGAGACTTGAAGGCAGTCATTCATCGCTTTGCACTGAAAAGCATTCCTCAGCAAACTTCTCCTCTACAGCCTTTAGAATAATGCACAGGATCTGGGCTCTCTTAAGGCATTGCTTCCGGCTGGAACACCTACCAGCAGGCATCCTTGCAGGCATTCTGCATGAGATACTGCTCCAGGTCTGCAGCTGCCTTGGAGGCCTTGATCCTCCCCACGCTGGCCTCCAGCAGTTGCGGCCCCACCCAGAGCCACAGGCGAGCATGCCCCTGCTGGCCCTCAAGACAGGCTGCGGCAATGGGATCTAAGGGCCAAGGGCCAGGCTGAGCAGTAGGCTCCAATTTCATACTGCTTTTTAAAAGCAACATGGTCTTGTGTACTTTGTAACGTCCCCAAATAGAGCACCTGAAACACAAAACCTTGTTTAAAATAATTATTATTTCTCTGTGTGTGTGTGTGTGTGTATATGTTCTTAGTTTTTTTGTGTGTTTTATATCTCTGTACCTCAGTCCGGATGCTATCTATTGACTTGTCTTTGAATCCACTGATTCTTCTTCTGTGTTCACTGTTTGTGAGCCCACTTAAATTCATAACTTTATGCTGCTTTTTTCAGTTCTAAAATATCATTTGGGTCCTCCTTAGATATTCCATTTCTCTGTTAAAATTTTTTATTGTTTTCTCCATTTTTTTCAACTCTTTAAGTTCTTTTTTAAAATAGTGATTTTATACTCTACTAATTTTAACAATTGAGCCCTCTGTGTTCTTCTTTTAACTATTTTCCCCTTAATTATGAGGCATATATCCCTGCTTCTTTGCATGTTCCTATTTAATGTGTTTTAGGCATTGTGTATAAAAAAATCTTATAGATTTGACTTAATATATTCCTCCAGAAACTCTTTACTGTTTCGCCTATCAGGCATAAAAAGTTAAAGTGTAATCACCTCACTCCAATCAAGTACTAAGCTTCTTTGAATCGATTGTAGCTTTTATAAGACTTAGTATACATCTGGTTTACACCTGCTCCTTGGATATATCCCTTCCACATTTCAATTATGATTCTAATGGATCTCTTGCTCCTCAATCTGAAAGATTTTAGGTGATTCAGTTTTGCCTTTCAGAATTTTTTTTAAGATTTTTTTTTATTTTTAAGGGATCTCTATACCCAAATGTGGGGCTCAAACTCACAATCCTGAGATCAAGAGTCACAGGCTCTGCAGCTGAGCCAACCAGGTGCCCTGCCTTTCAGAAGTTTTGAGCTTAGAACTTTAGCCTTCTCCCTTTTCCTACTAGCCCCAAGAGTATGGCAGATTCCTCACTCAGAAATCTGTCTTAATGTTTGTCCTTTTCAATTTAATGTACCCAGTAAGAATCCATTGCAAACATAAATATTAAGCAACAATACAGGAAAAATGTAAAACATTACTGATTGTATAACCAGAAAGAATTGCAAATACTCAGAATGTAGAGTCCTTTCATAGTCTAGCAGTGAATTTGGCTTGGTCTTCTTGTTATCAAACCAAAATATACATTAAATTAGTTTCACAATTTCTACAGATTTTGCACACACACGCGCACACACGTATACTTGAGACCCATAGCTTGAGCTTAAGAAAAGAGTTATACAAGACCTGTTACTAGAGGAAAAACTGTCAACAAACAATGTGGACAAAGTAATGGCTCAATAATGATATCAATCATGAAATGATCAGAATAATATCTATTTGACATTTAAAGAATATCTGTTTATTGAGTCATAGACATTAAGTCAGAAGTTCAAAAATTGTGCAATAAGATATGTAAATCTGTATAATACAAATATTTTATATGTATAATAAAGATTATATATGTATGCGCATATATATATATATATATATATATATATATATATATATATATAATTTCCCTGCCCTAGGCCAACTGGAGGTGGCTTCAGTCCATGGAATTGAGGTAAGCAAGGGTGAGAGTAATAGACATAGGCCAAACACATGGAACATGCTATCTCTGAGGCTCTCTCTCTTGTTTTCCCACCTATGTATCTCAATCTTTCCTTATTACTTCTATCTACCTCACATCTCCCTCTTTTTTCCTTTTCCCTCCAGAGTTTAAATCATCTCTCATAAATTTTTTTCTTTCAGAAAAAATAAAATTGAATTATTCATATCCCAGGTTTAAATCGACGGAAAGCTGTATATTTCATAGTTCCCTCAAAAGTTTCTATATATTAGCTCTAAATTGATCAGTTTGAATCCAGACGGTCTAATTAATGTCTGAGGTCATACTTTCAGCAGATTCTAACTCTATAATTTGTGCTTTTTCATCAACTTCCCATAAACCTTTCTTGGGACTTTAATTCAGTTGCCAAACAACTTGTTAAATAGAGAGTTAACTGATAGTCCATATACTTTCATAATAAGTGATCTATTCTGAATATTAAAAAATGGTGACTTTAGAAAAAAACAGCCTCAAATTTGGTATAATTATTTAAGAATCTGTATTAGTTGAAGTTGTTTGAAAATGCAAACAGTAACTTGTGCTCCTGTGAGTTATTTAGGAGATCATTCTCAAACTCAGGATTTGACTACACAGCCTCTTCATTGCCATCTTCATGTCCTTGCTCCTCAGTGTGTAGATAACAGGATTCAGAATGGGTGTAATCATAAAGTCCAAAATGGCAAGAAATTTATCTACTGACACGGTGGGAAATGGCCACACATAAACAAAGATGCATGGTCCAAAGAACAAAATCACCATGGTGATGTGAGCTGACAGAGTAGAAAAGGCCTTAGATAAACCACCTGAGGAACGTTTCCACACAGTGACCAGGATGAAGATATAGGACATAAGTAATAAGAAAAAGGTGCCCATGGAAATGAACCTGTTGGCAGTAACCACAAATTCCATTCTGTAGGTGTCTGTGCAGGCAAGTCTGATAAACCAAGGAAGGTCACAGTAAAAGCTATCTATCTCATTAGGACCACAAAAAGGCAAGTGGCCAAAAAAAGCTAACTGAGCCGCTGAATGAATGAAGCCAATAGTCCAAGCACCAGACAGAAGTAAAATGCACATCTGAGGGCTCATGATAGTCAGGTAGTGGAGGGGCTTACATATGGCCAGGTATCGATCCAGGGCCATGGCAATGAGCAGCACCATCTCTGATCCACCCAGGAAATGAAGGGCAAATATCTGGATGACACATCCCTGAAAGGATATGGTTTTGTGCCCTGAGTGCAGATCAGATATCATCTTGGGAACCGTTAAGGTAGAAAGACACAAATCAATAAATGAGAGATTGGCTAAAAAGAAGTACATGGGGGAGTGTAAGTAAGGGTCAAAGGTCACTGTGAACACCACAAGGAAGTTTCCCAAAACAATTGTTACATAAAACACTGTAGAGAAGGCAAGGAGAAAAAGCTGCACTGGTCTAGAGGTAGAAAGTCCCAGAAACACAAATTCAGACACTGAAGAGTAATTTGATTTATTCATTGACTTTGTGTTACCTAAAAGGGACAAATAAAAATAATTATAAAGGGATGAACCAGAGCTATTGAAAGAAACAGATGTCATTGAGTTTCAAATTCTGACATTAAAGAAAAAACTTCACTCTTTTCACAAAAGTCCCTTGAAAAAGTCATAGAAAGTTTATTCATAAGATACTATGATTATCAGATCATTCGTCCTTTCATCCATTTATCCACACGTTCACAAACATTTACTGAACACTTACTATGGGCCAGAATTTGTTAATAAGATAACTGTATCTCTTTAGGGAGCTCCTAGATGTGGTAGGAGTGATACACAGAACAGAGTAGTATCATGAATATTATGCTTGCACAGCATGACATGAGAGCATAAAGCAATGAGATTAGTTGCAGCTGGGAGAAAGAAGGCTTGTCCTTGAAGAGGTGTTTTGTTAGCTGTACTTCCTTGTGAAAAGCAGTCAGCCAACGTATGAGTTCAGTCATAGCAAGCAAGGAAACTTAACAAAAATGAGGTTATTCAAGTAGTTCAAGAAAATTGGAGAGTATTTTTTGGGAATAGGGGAGAATCAAGATGCGAAGCTGGGGATAGACAGAGGACAGATCACTTATATGGAGGAGTCCAAACTTTTGTGCAGGAGTAAAAGTCATGGAAGGAGTTTAAGCAGAACTGTAACCAATCAGAGGATTCTCACAGAGACCTCTCTTCTTTTACTCTCTCAACTGATTGCTTCTATTTCTCTTTTCTCCTACATTTTTTCATCCTTTTCAGTTCCCTCCTTCTCTCTCTCTCTCTTTAAGATTTTATTTATTTATTTGATAGAGCAAGAGAGAGACAGAGAACACAAACAAGGTGAGGGTCAGAGGGAGAAGCAAGCTCTCCGTTGAGCAGGGAACCTAATGTGAGACTCAATCCTTGGACTCCAGGACCATGACCTGAGCCCAAGGCAGATGCTTAACCGACTGAGCTGCCCAGGCACCTGGAGAGAGAAAATCTTAAGCAGGTTCCACGCCCAGTGCAGAGCCCAGCACATAGCTGCTTAAGTTCATTCATTATCTTATATTTTTGATCCTGTCCATAAAATGGCCAATTACATGGTCCATGAATGTAATCAAGCATCTGGCAGGGTGAATTAATCCCTCACAACCTGCCTGTCACTTTACCACAAGCCAGGAGAGTGAATCCATCAAGTTTAAGGGAGGGTTCATTCAAAGGCTACTGTGAATTCAAAATTGATTTTTGAAGCATACATGTCTATCTTATTTTAATTTTAATTAAAAAGAACTGATAGGAGAGACTCCAGCTAACACCATTTCCACAGAATAAAATGCAACAGTAAGTTAGAAAACATAAAGTGACCTAACAACTGTGCAGTCTTGCTGAAACCTGCCATGCTAAAGAGGCTGCCCTCAGGGTCCGCTGTCTAAATCCATGTCTTTGAGAGTTTAGGAAGCACAGGTGGTGAGACGGGGTCCTGAACATCGGCACTGACATTTCCCCCAGGCATCCCAGTGTCCAGGTGAGTTCTACTTTATTATTTATTGGCTAAATATTTGTCTAAATATTTTTGTCCTAATTTTTTCACAGGAAACACACTACATTATGTTTCAGATTTCTCCATAATAACTTTATAATTTCCATCTTTCCATTCATCTCTGAATCCTGTCCGTTCAGGGAATTTCCCAGACCACACATCCTAAAGCACTCCTCACTGGAGCTCAGAGCTACATTACTTGCTTCAAATGAAGCTTTTGATTGTTATTAAATGAAGGAGGAAGTAGAAACAGCAGCAGCTATGAGTGTTGGTGACAGTGTACAAGCAACAACCTGGTGATATTCCTGTCTTCATCAACATACGGAATACTTTCCTTCATTTTTTGAACTATCTCTAACCTGAACTGTGGACTTACCTTCCATGTCCTTCTACTGAGACCTACAATTATCTCAGTGCATACTTCTCTTGTAAATTATTTATATTGTTAGCTGTTTCTCCATGTGAAAATTTATTCTCCCTAATAAAAAATGAAATAGCCAAAAATAAATAGAAAATTATCACTATCCAGTTTTTTCA
>NW_023238947.1:0-752 GCF_002007445.2 Ailuropoda melanoleuca | reverse complement strand
AATGAGCTCTACAGGGCAGGCACTCTGTCTTTCTCCATCCATGAGTACCCAGCTCTGAGCACACTGCCTGGCGCACAGTAGGAGATGGTGAATGGCTAACTAAAGAGGGAGAGAACTCCCCACTCTCCAGCCCTCATCCTGTTTGGCTTCCTCAGTTCCCACTGTCTCTCAGAATCCCTAGGGATCTTGTTAAAAATATAAATCCTAGGGCTGCAGCCCTGGAAAATCCAGTTTAGTAATTCTTGGTTGAGTCTGGGGATCTGTATTTCCAATAAGCCGCCCAGGTGATTCTGACCTGGCTGTCCCCTGGGGACTCCTGGAAGCCAATAGTTTGGCTTGCAATGGGTCACATGAAGGTGGGATGCTGCCCTGCCGACACTTGCTGGGGGACACACCTCACTGCCTCCCATCACAGTGTTTATCTCCAGCCTTCTAGAGAGAAATGCTCTTGGTAGGGGGTCTTCTGATGTACCGGCAGCCCTCTTCCTTTGGGACAGCAGACATCAGTTCCTGGACTGAGCCTGACCACCTGACCACCTGAGAACCCTGGACTGGATCGTTGTTGACCTCGAGTTTCATGTATTCCTAGAAGTCTGTTGGGTACCAGATGAGAAAGAAATCAGTCAATCAACCAGCTAATCAACTAGTCAATCCAGAGAAGAGAGGAAGAAGAGGGCGGGATGGAGACAGGGAAGAAGGTGAACTAGGAAAGGAGATGGAGAGAGATGGAGGATGGGGATGTGGAGGGAGAG
>NW_023238946.1:0-1179 GCF_002007445.2 Ailuropoda melanoleuca | reverse complement strand
ATCACCTCACCCCTGTCAGAATGGCTAAAATCAGCAACACAAGAAACAACAGGTGTTGGCAAGGATGTGGAGAAAGGGGAACTCTCTCACACTGTCGGTGGGCATGCAAACTGGTGCATTTGGAGGTTCCTCAAAAAGTTAAAAATAGAACTATCTTATGACCCAGCAATTGTGCTACTAGGTATTTACCCAAAGAATACAAAAATACTAATTTGAAGGCATACATAAACTCTGATATTTATAGCAGCTAAATTATGGAAAGAGCCCAGATGTCCATCAACAGATGAATGGGTAAGGAAGAGGTGGTATATGTATATATACAATGGAATATTACTCAGCCATAAAGAAGAATGAAATCTTGCCATTTACACTGATGTGGATGGAGCTAGAGATTACTATGCTAAGTGAAATAAATCAGTCAGAGAAAGACAAATTCCATATTATTTCACTCATATGTAGAATTTAAGAAACAAAAGAATGAGCAAAGTGTTCGGTAGAAGAGAAAGGCAAACCATAAGAGACTCTTAACTCTAGAGAACAAACTGATGGTTACCAGAAGGGAGGTGGGTCAGGGGATGGGTGAAATATGTGATGGGGATTAAGGAGTGCACTTGTGATGAGAACCAGGTGTTACATGTAAGTGTTGAATAACTAAATTATACACCTGAAACTAATATTACACTGTAAACTAATTGGAATTTAAATAAAAACTTTAAAAAAAAAAGAAAAGGAAAGCTTTCTATGCCTCAGTGATGGGAACATTTGGGATGACTGTAAACTGAGTGCATTATCAGAGGCTCTTGTGCAAATGACAAAAATCAGTATCTGCATGGCATTTTACTAAATGCTTTGTTATATTTGTTATTTCCATATTTTCAACCTTCTAGAAAGTCAGATATTTGTACGAATTCCCACAGCCAATCCTTTAACCTGAAGAATTTAGTCCATGCCAGAAAAATGAAAGAGAGCCTCGGTATTTCGAACTGCAGTTTACTGCAAGTTATTTAGGGAATTTACATGTGTCATGTGGTCAGAGGAACAGGAGCTTTGGAATTATAGTCTGGGCTCAAACCTCACTTGTACTTATGAAAGGTATACCCTGCCTGAGTCTCATACTTACCCTACAGGCCTGTTTTGAGGACTAAATAAAATAAGGCACATTGTGTTTAGTAGTTGGTA
>NW_023238945.1:0-1179 GCF_002007445.2 Ailuropoda melanoleuca | reverse complement strand
GCTGAGCCCCCACCATGTGGAAAAGACAATGCCAATTTCCAGGAGAAAGAGAAAGAAATAGAAGGCAAAGGTCTTGTTCTCCATTATAACTTCTGTATCCTTTGTTAGACATGGGCCACAGTTTGTCTCGGGGCTTCCTGGCAGGCAGTACGAAGAAGGGACTGTGACTCGGAACACATTTCAGACCCTTTGATTCAGCCAAAGGCAAACGAATTGCAAAGAAGAAGCTTTCCCCAGTTTCTTTCCTTGTGTCCTTGTGGATCACTAGTGAAACAGTCCCATCCTCAGAAACATCTCTGTGGTACAGGTTTTACAAGCGGCAGATTGTGCCCCGTGGTGTGTAATGAAATCAGTTCATGGGGTTGCTGTGGTTTCATAAGAAATAAATATTTGGAGGGGTGCCTGGCTGGCTCAGGCGGTAGAGTGTGGGACTCAATCTCGGGGTTGTGAGTTCGATCCCCATGTTGGGCATTGAGCCTAATTAAAAATAAATAAAGACTGTGCTTGGTTCCGGACACAGAGCTTCTAGAGCCCTTGGAACCTCCTGTCTTCTGTGTGCTAATGAGGGGACAGGGCCTTCAGAATGGGGCTTTTAACTGGGAAGACCAAACCTGGTGAGAGGATTGGAATTTAGAGTGCCACCCCTGGACTTCCGGGGTGGGGAAGGGGGCTGAAGATTGAGTTCAGTTGCCAATGGCCAGTGATTTAATCAGTTGTGCCCACATAATGAAATAGCGAAACCTCCATACAGCCCCTCACAATGAGGTTTGGGAATTTCTAGGTTGGTGAACACATCAAGGTACTGGGGGCGGGGGGTGTGCCTGGGGAGAACATGGAGGCTGCTCACTCTTCCTTAGCCTGTGGGATCTATTCCATCTGACTGCCCTTAAGTTGTGTCCTTTAAAATAAACCACAGTACATTTAAGTAAAGTATTTTCCTGAGTGTTCTGAGTCATTCTGGCAAATTATCAGAGAAGGGTGTTGGGGGAACCCTTGATTTGTAGCTGGTTGTTCACAAGTACAGGTGGCCCTCCCCTACCCAACCTTGTGACTGGCACTTGACATGGGGGCAGTCTTGGGGTGTTGAGCCTTTAACCTGTGGGAATTGAATTGAATTGAATTGCTGGGCACCTAGTTGGTGTCAGAGAATCAGAATTGGAGAGTTGTGAATATTACTTA
>NW_023238944.1:0-1179 GCF_002007445.2 Ailuropoda melanoleuca | reverse complement strand
GTTGTCGTATTGTTACGTCCATTTAATGGATGGAGACATTGAGGCTTGGAGCGGTGGTGCGGCTTGCCCAGAGTCACAGCGGCGTCGGCTCACCAGTTCAGAGCTCAGAGCGTGGATGTGCCTGGGGCAGCTTTGCCTTTTCTGTCCTGTATGGGCCCTTCTCTGAGCTCCTGTAGCCCATCCAGGAGGAGCCCTCATGTGCTCCCATGCTGTCAACACCCTGCATGCAGCCCCTGGTTAGAATTTTTTATATTTATATCTTCCCTTTGCTTGTCATCAGGCTGTTTATCGGCATGCAGTGATGCACCCGTGTTAAATATATATGTATCTGTGTGTGTGTGTGTGTGCGCCTTCCCAGTTATATTTATGCAGCTCCTCTGAGGATTAATTTAGCCAAATAACCGAAGCTATTTAGGTAGTTGACATTCACACTGTGAAGCAATGCGGGCGCTAAGTCAGCCAGGCACTGGCTTTGCTCCCAGGCCTTCCAAGGACTCAGTTTCCTTAACTTGAGGTGAGTGTGGCAGAGGAGGCAGGAGCTCAGCAAGTCCAGAGTTCAACTCCTGGCTCTACAACGGGGAGCTGCATGACTCCGGAAGAAATCTGTAACGGGCCTCTGTTTGTTCAGCTAAAAAAGAGGGCTTTTTCTTGCAGAGCTCTTGCAAAGTTTAATCGATTCAATGAATGTAAACTTTTTTTCATAGCAGGTGCTTATTGTTTCATTCTGTTTTTTTCCCTTCTATCCCCCCGTGTGGCTCCAAGAGGCACGTAAAATGAAGTTACCATGCCCTAGCTTGGCCCCTGAGCTCCTTAACCCTGTTGTGTTTGCTGATCTCCCTTCCTCCAAAAGTTACCCTCTTGCTGTGGCTAGAAGTGTGGTTAGTTGGAATGGCTGATGCTATTGGCTCCCTTTCAATCCCTCTCTGGTGCTCGCTGTTCCAACGTGCCAACCCCACGGCGTCCCCTGGCCAGCATGTGGGAGGGTTTTCTCTGGGTGCCAGAACCCACTCACCTGCCAGGGGGTTGGAAGTGGAAACAACCTTCAACCACAGACCAAAGGGAGAAGTTGCATAAATACCGCAGCTCCCTCGCCCCTTGGTCGGAATAACTCACAGGTCTGCTCTACACTCTCACTCCCTGTGCCCCGGCAGGCGGGAGCCCTGGTTGCCCACAGCAGGA
>NW_023238943.1:0-1179 GCF_002007445.2 Ailuropoda melanoleuca | reverse complement strand
AAATAAATAAATAAATAAATAAATAAAATCTTTAAAAAAAAAGATAATCCATTTGAAAATGGGCAAAACCTATGAACAGGTATTTTACCAAAGAGGATATACAGATGGCAAATAAGCACAGGAAAAGATGGTCAACATGACTAGCCATTAGAGAAATGTAAATTGAAACCACAATGAAATGTCCCTATATACCTTTCAGAAAGGGTAAAAGAAAAAACAATGATGGCAACAAATAATGGCCAGGCTGCAGACATTGGATCATTCACTCATGGCTGGCAGGAACAGAACACGGCCCAGCTACTCTGGAAAAGAGACGGGCAGTTCCTTTTAAGACTAAAAATGGACCCTCAATATGACTCAGCAATTTCACTTGTGGGCATATATCCCACAGAAAGAACAATTACTTTTGTGTAGAAACGTATACACAAATGTGCACAACAACTTCATTCCTAAAAGCCCCAAACTGGAAACAATTCAAATGTCCTTCAATGGGTGAATGGTTAAGTCAACCATGGAACACTACTCAGCAACGAAAAGGAAGGGACTTCACACCTGCAACAGCCTGGGTGGACCTCAGGGCAATTACGCCAAATGTAAAGAGCCAATCTCGAAAGGATACATACTGCATGGTTTCATCTATGGAACATTCACGAAATAATATAACTGTGCAGATGGAGAGCAGATGAATGATTGCCAGGGGATACGGACCTGGAAGGGGGCAGGTGGGTGTGGCTGTCAGAGGGTAGCAGGAGGGAGTCTTGTGGTGATGGTTGAGTGAAGTATCTTTATTGTGGTGGTGATTACATGAAACTACCCATGTGATAAAATTGCACAGACAGACACACACACACGTGCACACACACAATTGCATTTCTAACTGGTGAAATCTGAATAAGACCTTTGGTTTGTGTCAATGTTAGTGTCCTGTTTTTGATGTTGTACCATGGTCATGCAAAACGTCAGCACTGGGGGAGGCTGGGTGCATGCGCTGTTGGCTTACAACTTCCTAAGAATCTGTACTTATTTCAAAAAAATGGGGCACCTGGGTGGCTCAGTCGTTAAGTGTCTGCCTTCAGCTCAGGTCATGATCCCAGGGTCTTGGGATTGAGACCAGCATCGGGCTCCCTGCTCGGCAGGAAGCTTGCTTCTCCCTCTCCCACATCCCCTGCTTGTGTTCCT
>NW_023238942.1:0-1179 GCF_002007445.2 Ailuropoda melanoleuca | reverse complement strand
AAAAAAAAAATCAGGAAATAAAATATTTTTCCTTATTTGATGAAAACAAGTTCCAGCGTTATCTTCTCAAAGAAATATTTGATTAACTTATGAATAACAGTATAAATTCTACTTTCCTTTCTATTCTAAATTTTCCTAAAAGATTTTGGTAATAGGTCTTTCTTACCCACACATATGCACAAAGATGTTGTAAATAAAAACACATTTCTGGCGATGCATTTTAATGAATCTTACAAAACATTTGAGTAATAATCTATAGACATGAAGAACTTTGGTACTTAAAGATGAATAAATGTATTAATGATTCAGATTAAAACTTGATGATATGCATTATCTATGAGTACAAACATTAAAAATGAACATTTTATAGTATATTGAAATCAACATTGTAAATCAATATAAATAAACAGGTGTTAGATTTTATATAAGCCCCCACATGGAAATTGGATTTAAAAATTAAAAGAATATGATGGGAAAAAATGAAATAAATCACAAAATGAAATAAAATACAGAATTAGAAAATCTCAACTTATAATCAGTACAAGAAGAAGAACTTAAAACAACAACAACAACAAAAAGCTTCATGAGGGCAGTTAAAAAAAAAAAAAAGCAGAGAAACTAGTTCCATGTCAGTGATAGACCTAGTAATAGGCAAAGTAAAAAACGGATTTAAAGAATTTGCAGAGATAACTTTGGGGAAAAAATAATAAATGAGGCAGCAAAAGTATCATTTGTTTCATAGGGAGCTGAATATTCCAATTTCAGTTATGACATTACAGTGTCAGCATTCCATTGCACAGTATTTCGATATTATATTACATTGTTTTGTATCATAACAACATAAAACGAATTTAACCATTTTCAGTGCCCTCTTTCCCGGGCCTTTGACTTGCTCACTATAATTGGAGGAGACTCGCAGGAAGGACGTGCTTAGAACCAAATTTCCAGGAATTCCTCCCAGCCCCTTTCTGCCATATATCACAAACACCTCCTTTTGGGACCTCAATTTAAATAAGTACCCCATATCTGCTTACTCGTCTAGTGTGCAAACCCTTTATATCCAAGGTTTGCCAGCTGTGTTATATACCAGGTGAATGTGAGTTGTTTCCTCATATACCCAAAATCTCAGAAAAATCTGTACATGCACGCAGACCCAGTGTGTGTGTGTGTGTGTGTGTG
>NW_023238941.1:0-1179 GCF_002007445.2 Ailuropoda melanoleuca | reverse complement strand
AAGTAAGCTCATGACAGAACTGCAGTTGCCCATTTTTACAGTTCTAGGATGAGAGACTGCCCTTCAGTCTACACAGAAACGAGGAAGAATGATGTGTGGAACCCGGAACACAAGGCGACAGGTCAACCCACAGGTACTCTGCTTGTGTGGCCAGAGAATTAAAACGTCACAGAAGGAAATAAAGACATAACGGAGGCCAGCTCATCGTAAAGGCGTCATCAGTGGGACCCAGAGTCAAAGGACTTGATGCCAAAGGGCTCAGAATGGTTTCCCGGCATGGCTGGAATTGTGATTTGGGTCACTGGGGTTCCCACCACTGCATGAGCCTGGACTCTGGTTCACTCCAGCCACGGACACTGAGTGTTCAGGAAGCTGTGGGCTAGAGTCTGCCATTCTCCTGGGAAGTGCTAAAGGACTGGCGAACTGCCCTTGCCCTCTGTTTGGAGCTTGGAAACCACCTTTGCTCCAAGCTAGCAGACAGCTCCACCGGGCCTTCAGTTTTCTACACGGCAGACCCAGGCTTGCCCCAAGAGATCCAAGAGAAGTTGGGTTCCTGATTGCCGCATACCTCCCCAGATCTCCATGGTTCCTGGGATATGTCTGTGTCCCCCAGGGCGCGGACACTTAGGACAGAGAAGAAACACCTGCCTGATGTCCCCACTGCCCTCTAGGATGACATTCGGCGTTATTCTTGCCACCCCACCATTTCTCAGGTATTAGGTCCTATTTCTGTATTCTGTCACACCCTTTTTATAGAGTATCTGTGTCCATATGATGTCACCTCCCTGACCCTTGGATTCACAGCTCTATCTTGCCAATTCCTTCTGGACGCCCTGCCCCCAACCCTAGATCTTGACAATAGCTGGAACCCTCTGGACTGACAAGCTCCCCACTGGGACTTAGTCTTTGGCCTCAGCCTCCTCCCTAAGGTCTCCTCCTCTGGCCTCACTTTCTCCACTCAGCTGGCAAACAGGGAAAGCCACGAGTGCAGAGATACTCCCACCCAGTCTTCCCCAGAGTTGATGTTCTCATCGCTGGCCCTTGAAGCCTCCGACCCACTCCCCACTCCCTACCTGCCTCTCCCACCACCCTGCCTAATGCCTTAAGTACACAGACAAACCCAAAGACCAGCCTCGAAATAGAAGCTCTGACTAACTAATTCTCCAGTATGGCATTTTA
>NW_023238940.1:0-1179 GCF_002007445.2 Ailuropoda melanoleuca | reverse complement strand
GTTCTATAAATGTCTGTGAGGTCAAGTTAGCTTACAGAATTGTTGGAGTCTTTTATTTTTTTTGTTGATCTTCTGCACAGTTGTTCTATCCATTATTGAAAATTGAGCACAGAAATCTCCATCTATTACTGTTGAGTTGTAGATTTCCAGCTTTAGTTTTGTCCGTTTTTGCTTCATATATTTTGGGGTTCTACTGTTAGGTACGTATGTGGTTAGAAGTTATATATTCCTGATAAATTGATCCTTTTACCATTAAAAAATGTCCTTTTCTGGTCTCTAGTAACAATTTTTCTCTTAAAGTTTATTTTGTCTAGGAAAGCCTCTCCAGCTCTCTTTTGGTTCCTGTTTGCATGTTATATATCTTTTCATCTTTTTACTGATAAACTAGGATATATGTCTGCTATTTTGCTTTGTTTTCCGTATGTCTCACATCTTATTGTTCCTCTTTTCCTCCAATACTGCCTTCTTTTGTGTTAAATAGATCATTTCCAGTGTACCACTTTAATTCTTGTGTTTTTTCTTTTATTACATTTAAAAAAAATTTTTTTAGTGGGTTCCCTGGTAATGACAATTAACATCTTAGAAACAATTCAGTTTGGATTAATACCAATTTAATTTCCATGCTATACAAAACTTTGCTCCAGTGTAGCTCCATTCTGTCACTCCTTCTTTGTACTATTGTTGTACAAATTAAGTCTTTATACATTATAAGCCAATCAACATAGATTTATAATTATTGCTTTATATAGTTGCCTTTAAATCAGGTAAAAGGAGAAAAAAGTTACAGATAAAATTACATTTATATTGTTATATACGGTTGACCCTTGAACAGCATGCAGGTTAGGGGTGCTGACCCCCCACGTAGTTGAAAATCTGTGTATAATTTTTTACTTTCCCAAAACTTAACTACTAATAGCCTACTATTCTCTGGAAGTCTTACCAATAGAATAAATAGTTAACACATATTTTTATGTTACATCTATATATACTATATTCTTACAATAAACCGGAGAAAAGAAAATGTTATTAAGAAAATCATAAGGAAGGGGCGCCTGGGTGGCTCAGTCATTAAGTGTCTGCCTTTGGCTCAGGGCATGATCCCAGGGTGCTGGGATCGAGCCCCACATTGGGCTCCCTGCTCCACTGGGAGCCTGCTTCTTCCTCTCCCACTCCCCCTGC
>NW_023238939.1:0-1179 GCF_002007445.2 Ailuropoda melanoleuca | reverse complement strand
GTCACTATCCCTTTATAGATGAGGAGACTAAGTTAGGAAGGTCAGACTTATCCAAAGTTGCACTAGCAAGTGGCAGGCTGAGGGTTCAAACCCAGAACTGTTTGCTTCCCAAACCCATGCGTATCATTGTCGATACAATGTCTTCACCATGCATTTGTGTGTTCTGTACTCAGCTGGATTGCTAAGTCCCTTGATGTCCACTGAAATATTTGGCAGCAAAGAATAAATGCATGTAACATATTTATGTTATCAGTTTATGTAAAGTCTTTAAAAAAAATAAGGCACGCTTTTCTCCACTAAGTAAATTTTATACCAATGCATGGCTCAGTCAATAAACACCCTGCAGTAAACCCATGTTGTGAGCCAGCTTTCTTAGGTGTAAAAAGTGTGTTTTACTGAGAAGATTGCAAGAGACGATGTCTGTAGGGTGGGGAAGAAATTGCTGGAGGAAGACAAGTCTCTAAGTACTATTATTCTGTTTGCCGTAATTAAACACATCAGCTTCTTTTCTTTTTTCGTTATAATTTTCCACCAAATATCTGGAGTAATAGCTCCCCCAGGGAGAGAATCCCATTGTCCTCCGTAGCTCTAAGATTTTGGCTCTATTCCATGCCAGCTTTCCTTTGCACCTCAGGGTGGTCCCATCGAGCATGGCTCTGCGAAGGCATCTCGCTGCTGCCTTGCTAAATGCTGGGTGCTGGCGGGTAGCTGGATTCATGGGTAACTGTTATGGCTTGAAATGAGTAGCAGCCATTGACTCTTACAGGATGGATAAGAATACAGAAAAGATGGTCTCCCTCCCCTCCTGCCCCCACAGCATGCATTAAGTGAATTGATGATGGTAGAGAGGCAGGATGGAATTAAAACAGAGAGACTCCTGGGGAATATCATTCTAGAGCCACAGGTCTTACCTAAGGAGGCAAAAGTCCCATCATTTTCTTCCCTATGCTGAGCTATCTGCCTCTGTTATGAGAGCCTGTGTGCGCACGTGTTCATATTTCTAATATTGACCTCATTATTTTATTTGAAATTAACCAGCATGAAAACTTGAGAGAAAAAGGGTCTTGATAAGAAATAGTAAGCCAGTGCCAGACAAGAGATCGGGTCAGATTTAATCCAATTGTAGGGATATTTAGAAGGGGAAAAGAGTCCTTTCATTTGAAGGCTCTTTGATCTACA
>NW_023238938.1:0-1178 GCF_002007445.2 Ailuropoda melanoleuca | reverse complement strand
GGAGCGAAAGAGGAGAGAGAGTTGTTATCAAAGATCATGAAGCTTTTACAGCTCAGATGGAAACTCAGCCCATATGGACCGTGAACCTGCTGGAGGTCCCAGTTTCCAGCACAGCTGCTATTAAAAGAGCATCACCAGTGATCAGAAAAATGGGGGTTCACTCTCCTGCTGAGAGCCCACACCCTTGGCGTCACCCTCAAGTCCCTCAATGCTTCTGTTATTAACACAGGAATTACCAGGAACAGAAAAATAAATGTTTCCTTTCCTGTCTCCTTCCTTTGGTCTGACTTCCCTTGGCAGGTTGTGTGAGAGGCAGCTCACTCATGGAAGTGTGGGGTAAGAGTTTGGTTATTGTTGGTTTTTGCTTTGTGGCTTTGTTTTGTTGGCTTGTGTGTTTGGTTTTGTTTTTCGGTAGGCTTACAACCCTGATGCTACAGAGAATGGTATGTAGAAGGATAATGTGAAGCTGAAAGATAATAGATAGAACCCAGCACAGATGTTACCATGACTCGTAAAAGAAGGAAATCCTGTCATTTATGAATGAATCTGGAGGATATTATGCTAATTGAAAAAAGACGAATACACAGACAAATACTGTATGATCCCACTTATAGGTGGTGGATGTAAGATTTTGGGGGATGGTGGAAATGGGGGTAATTTGGCAAAAGGTATGGACTTTCAGGTGTAACATGTAGAAGTTCTGGAGATCTAATGTATACTAAGGTGACTGTATATAATAACGTGTGCTTGAAGGACGCCTGGGTGGCTCAGTCAGTTAGGCATCTGCCTTTGGCTCAGGTCATGATCCCAGGGCCCTGGGATCGAGTTCCGCATCAGGCTCCTTGCTCAGCTGGGAGTCCACTTCTCCCTCTGCCTGCTGCTCACTCAGCTTGTGTGCTCGCTCACTCTCTCTCTCTAACAAATAAAATAAATTCTTAAAAAATTATGCTTGAAATTTGCTGTATTTAATAATGTATACTCGAAATTTAATGAGACTAGATATCAAGCATTCTCACCACACACACGCTCACATATTTTATATAGATATATATATATAAACATATATATATATAAACTATATGAGGTGACAGATGTATTAATTAGCCCAACACTTTCATGATGTATAGAGATATCAAAACATGTGCACTATATATATATATATATATATATATATATAT
>NW_023238937.1:0-757 GCF_002007445.2 Ailuropoda melanoleuca | reverse complement strand
GGAATCAGTCATTCAGCTGCATATCCCAGGTACCTCACCAGCTGACTCATCAGCGTCACTGCCAGGCGCAAGTCCCAAATTCTCCTCGGCCAAGACTGGAGAAAGGTGGCCGTCTGTTCACCATCCTGGTNCCATCCTGGCGCTCCCTTCAGGAAAGAAGTGGGGAAGCCCCCTGCTTAGATGCCTCCCCTGTCCTCACTGTCTCTCTGGCAGGTTGCACCCATCCAGACGAGTCCACAGTAAGCTTCATTCTTAGATCCATTCTTCAGGTGACAAGCCAAAGCCTAGAGATGTTAAGGAGCTTGTCCCCAGCTTGTCCTGACTAGTAAACAATGGAACGGGGATTCAGCTCCAGATCCCTCTGACCCCCAAGGCTCAGTTGTCCATTCAGCGGGCACGAGTATGCTGTTACATTGTAGGTGCACAGATACAAGGCACAGTATCTATTTTCAATGCATTCAATTTAAAGGACACGGTGACAAAGAAAATGTATATAGAAGAATATATATCATATATATAGGATATATAGATATCATATAGAATATGTATACAATATCTATATATTGTATATAGAAGAATATATATATTGTGTATATATATATACACTGAATAATATTCCAGTATATATATATAGTATATATATGTATATACAGTATATATATACATACAGTATATATGTACTGTATGTATATATATACTGTATATATTATTCAGTGGAATATTATTCAGCCATAAAGAAGAATGAAATCTTGCCATT
>NW_023238936.1:0-5000 GCF_002007445.2 Ailuropoda melanoleuca | reverse complement strand
TTTAGAGGGTGGTGATTTTTTAAAAAAATATCTCTAAATACCATGCTTCATTTTGAGGGAGCTGTTCACAGCACCCATGCAAACTCAGCACAGAAGGGCAGTGCAAGGGTGGCCAGGCTCTGCCTAGGCGGCTGATGCAGCCACTATGAGATCATGTTGAGCAAGGCACCCAACCCTCCTGGACCCAGGTTCCTTGTAACAACGAGGAAGGAGGTTCGATGAAGTCAGAATCCTCTTGCTCTAACACTGCACTGCAGGCTACAGGAGCCACTGTCCACATATAGTTAGTCTGAACTGAGATGTGCGGCCAGTGCCAAAACCCACCAGGTTTCCAAGATTCCGTACAAACGTAAATGTAAGTTATAGCATTAAAACATTTTATATCGATTATGTGCTGAAATGATAATGTGAGGTATATTGGGTAAAATACAAAAATTTTACTAATTTACTATTTAAATTGTGGCTACTAGAAATTATGGACTTATTCACGTGGGTTATATTACATTTCTATGGACAGAATGGGTCTTAGAATTTATTTATGTATTTATTTATTTATTGAACTATTTAAAAATATGTTTCTGAGTCCCCATTTCTTCTGGATGCACATCAAATTCTAGAAAACTTAAAGGAGTCTTGCTTGGGGAAAAATACAACATCATCTTCCACTCGAAGGTCTTTTTTTAAAAAAAAAGGTAAAAATGTCACGTCATGTTGGCTAAGTGTTGAAGAGAGTGTGAGGGGGAAGGAACAGCAATGTTCCTTAAACTAGAATTTCATTTTCTTCTACTTTGAGTGAAGCTGGAGTGTTGGTCTTTAGTTTTTAGAACAGTAGAACAGGTCCAGATTGCAGACATGAAAATAGATGCTTCCCCAGGTGAGGAGCAGCGCCCCCCTGCCATGCACACGCCTGCAGCAGCTCTCCCCCATGTGAGTGCCACGTATTTGGAAAGCACCTAAATGCTCAGTTCAGGAGCTCCAGGAGGCACAGGTTCGATAACCACTTCCTGCTGTGCGCTAACTGCTGGGTCAAATAAAGAACAGTAGACAGAGACAGGGTATCAAATATGCTTTAGGACTGATGATCTGGGCAGCACAGGGAAGATTCAGAGGCACATAAGAGCAGAGTGGAAGGAGGGCAGGTTGCCTGGGGACACTGAGCAAACGTTCATCTGCAGGGATCAAGTAGGGCCTTGCCTATCAGGAAGGAGATCTAGGACCTAACATGAAAGACGATGGGCTGAATGATCTAACGGAAGCCATGTTTTAGGGGACTCATCCCTCTCTTCCCTGTCATGCTATATGTGGTGTCCCCCAACTGGAGGACCTGATTAGAATGCAGCGCTACCTGGGGGCGCCTGGGTGGCTCAGTCGGTTAAGCATCTGCCCTTGGCTCAGGTCATGATCCTACGTTCCTGGGATGGAGCTCCTTGTCACGCTCCTTACTCAGCAGGGAGTCTGCCTCTCCCTCTGTCCCTCCCCCTGCTTGTGCTCTTTCTCTCTCTCTCTCTCAAATAAATAAAATTAAAAAAAAAATCCAGTGCTACCCCACATTATTCCCTTACTCTCTCCTCTGCGTGTTTTTTGCTTCCCCCAGGGAGAATGATACAGTCAAGGGCAAACCAGGGTTGATGTTTCTTTTGAGTGTCTCGTTATCTCCAGGACAGTAGTAGGCACAGAGTGGGTACTTGATGATGACTTTAAAAAAAAATAATGAATTAAATTGTACTAAATCCCTGTGTCTCCTTCTTTCATATATTTCATGAGGGAAAATGGAGAATCCTAATTCCTAATGAGGGTTCTTCAGGGGCAAACACTATAAACCAGTTTGCCTTCTATTTCCTGTCCTTTTTTTGTGTGTTTATCTCCTTTCTTCCCAACATCTTCCTGGGTTCTTGCCACCATCATTTTGTCACTGAAACTTTCTCCTAGACTTTGACTTATGCATCTGGATGGAACCCCAATTTCCCCCTTCCTCCTTTCACCACCCATTTCCTTAGGTTCTTGGGGAGAGTATGATGACCCTTCCATGCAGACAGTCCCTGGCTTGGACTAGAAACGATGATCTGCTTTAACCATTTAGCCCTCCCTGATGCAGCTCTATAACTTACCTGATTGTTCTTTTTTTTTTTTTTTTAAAGATTTTATTTATTTATTTGACACAGAGAGACAGCCAGAGAGAGCGGGAACACAAGCAGGGGGAGTGGGAGAGGAAGAAGCAAGCTCATAGCGGAGGAGCCTGATGTGGGGCTTGATCCCACAACGCCGGGATCACGCCCTGAGCCGAAGGCAGTCGCTCAACAACTGAGCCACCCAGGCGCCCCTACGATTGTTCTGATCAGTTCACATGGTCAGAGAAATTAGGAAGGCAATTATTAAAGAAGCGTAGAAGGAGCTGAGAGTTACTATAGAGTGACAGAGGCGTTTTGTTTTTTAAGGTTTTATTTATTTATTTGACAGAGAGAGCACAAGCAGGGGGAGTAGCAGAGGGAGAGGGAGAAGCAGGCTTCCCGCTGAGCAGGGAGCCCGATGTGGGGCTCGATCCCAGGACCCTGGGACAAGGACCCAAGCAGAAGGCAGACACTTATCCGACTGAGCAACCCAAGCGCCACCTGTTTTGCTTTGTTTTTAACTGTATTGTGACTAAGAAATAACTTATACCAGACTGTGACTTTGGGGGAGGGTAGACTGAGTTTGGTTAGAACTATGGGCTTTCCTTGCCCAGAAAAGAAAGATAACTCTGTAGAACCCAGGAAATTTACAAAGCCCGAATTTTCTCTCTCGCTTTTTAAAAGAAAAAAAATTCACTTTTGTTGTCCTGACTTTAATTGTTACAAAGTTACTTCAAGAAGAAACAAAGAATACCTTTCTCTTCCCTAGATTATTATTTGGTTAACTTTTTAGAGCTTTTAGCTACCTGAGAAAGCCAATCCAATATTGAAAAATGTTGCAAACAGCCACTCAAAAATATCACCTACGTTAATACTTTAGGGATCCTGAGTCCCTGAACAAGGCTCTTTGTAAAGTGCGAGTTAATATCAGAGGCAGATAAACTGCAATAGATAAAAGCGACATGTGGTCTGAAAAGGCTGGGTAAATGTTTATGTCTCTTTTCATTTTTCCTTCTATTGCATATAATGTAGAATTGGAGCCTGACTACTACTGACTCCTATTTCTGTTATCTTCATTTTTGTTTAACAGAGAAAAGCTCAAGTGGTGGGTTCTAAGGTAAGTGCCAACTTTTTTCCAGTGACTCTAGGATGGACTTAGATTAAACTTTCACCCCGGGCATCCTAAATTGCAGGTACGTGGTATTAAATTATCTGCCTTGGTAAGATTGTCCTTGCAAAGCTACGTGGCAAAGTAGCCATGCTCCACCCTCTCCCCTCCTTTGTAGCAGGGCTGGGGGTTGGAGTCATTCCAAGTTTCTAGTCCCAGCATTAAGTCCACCCCACACACCCCTTTCAAGAAAGAGTATCTTGTGTTTCTCAAACCACACAACCCCCACCAATTCTGTCCTTTCTCCATAGGGAGTGAATGCCACCTCCAACATCCCCTGGCTCCAAAGAATCACCATTTTGAATTGATGAGCAATTCCAACCTTAAGTATTCTTGCAGGTAAAAGGGATGCTTGCAGAGAGAACCAGTAAGATGAGGCTCCCATGGCAGAGATTAGGTGAAACAGGGGAACATCTCTTCATTCTTACTTTCTAAGACTGTTGGCTGTTTTCCTCTCCAGTGAACATTCTTTTCTTATTTATAAGATGACACCTTTATACATATTCTGGTCACAAGTTAGCTATTCACTTAACAGTGTGTCTGTGTGTTGGATAATTACTGCTAGATGGAACAACCGTGCAGAGAGTACATGACTGTGTGTGCACAAGAGTATTAAAAAGGGTGCGGGAGGGGCATGTGTTGAAAGAAGAGAATTTGGTTCTAAAATAAGTATGGTATGCTTTAAAAAACAAACTTTTAATTTGGGGACAACTACAGATGCACATTAAGTTTTAAGAAATAGTGTAGAGAGATCCCTTATAGACATTGTACCTGATGGTAATATTGGAATAACTGCAGTACAATATCCCCACAGGAAACTGACATTAATACGGTCCTAGGGCCTTATTCAAATGTCACCAGGTTTGTATGTACTCATTTGTGTATTTAGTCTGGTGCAATTTTGTCATATATGTAATCTGCTTTTGAATCTCAGCTGTCCTAAATATTAGCTGTGTGACCCTGGACAAGCTCCCTAGCTTTTCTGAGGGCCAGTTTCCTCATCTGCAAAATGGGTATAATAATGTCTGTCTCTAAAGGTGGTGTGAGGATTAGGTAAGATTATTTCTGCTAACTTTCCAGCACACTGGATTGTCAATAAATGCTAGTTTCCTTCCTGTCTATCTCTTGTTCTTTCAGTAGCAAGGTAATATTCTCCAGTTTCTTGCTGAAATAACCAGACTTGTGCGTTATAATAAATCAGGCGGCTCCTTCTTCAAGACCAACACATTTAACCCTGCAGTTCAAAGAGAGCACAGTGGGTGTCACCTGCCCACAGCTGCTGCCTGTAGGCCTGGATTTGGGATCCTGTGTGTATCCAGATCAGAGCTGTAGAGGTGGGGGTGGGGCTGGGGGAGTGAAAAAGGAGAGACTCTGGGGGGAGCTGTGGAGTGGGGGTAGGAGGTGGTAAATACTGAACAATCGTTGGCTGGAGAACTACCAATTCCAAGGATACTCCGTCCGGTGTGGCTAGTGACAGAGGGTTGGATGGACCCGCGGGAGGCTGGATAGGGGGTGGGAGCCTCTGAGGACATGGTGGGCAGGTGAGGAGGCCAGTCTAGACCTGGTGGGAGGATCACACTCTTTCCAGAGTGCAGTCAGGCCCAGAGCCCTTCTGTCTTCTGGAGCCCTCTTCCAATGACGGCCAAGGAGCACTCAAGGGCCAAGAAATCCAGGACCGCCTGGGGGAAAGAGAGGCACCTGACTCCCCACCTTAAGGTCCCGCC
>NW_023238935.1:0-1178 GCF_002007445.2 Ailuropoda melanoleuca | reverse complement strand
GGGGCGGGGGCGGGGCAGAGTGAGAGGGAGAGAGAATCTCAAGCTGACTCCCTGCTTAGCGGAGCCTGAGGAGGGGCTCCATTCCACACCCTGAGATCAGGACCTGAGTGGAAACCAAGAGTAGGAGGCTCAACCGACTGTGCCACCCAGGTGCTCCCAACAAATGCTTTCTGAGTGCACGCTGTGCAGTACACTGGGCTTTCTACTGGAGATAAAGATGTAAATTCTTTAAAACATTTTTATTAAACATTAAATACATCCAAAAATTGATAACATATGTAAAGCATAAAAAATTATGGAGTGAACTCTCTCTAAACCTACTACTCAGCTCCAGTGGTAAATCTTTGTTTTTGTTTTTTTTAAGTTTTACTTGTCAGAGAGAGACAGTGAGCACGGGCATGCACAGACAAGCAGGGGGAGCAGCAGGCAGAGGGAGAAGCAGACTTCTTACTAAGCAGGGAGCCGGGTGGAGAGCTCCATTCCAGGACCCTAGGATCATGATCGGAGTGGAAGGCAGATGCTTAACCAACTGAGCCACCCAGGCATTCTAGTATATCTTTACACAGTGAGTTGAACAGAGTGAAGGGGGATCAGAAACAGATCCCTGGAGAGCTACAGCAGTTTTAGGCATATAGATGATGGGGCCTGAGGTACGGTGTTACAGGAAGAAAGAAAGGGGAAGGTGGGCTGAAAAGATACTTAGGAGGTAAATTGCATTTGATGGATTGTCACTCACTAGATGTGAAAACTAGTTAAGCCCCAACCTTTCGGAGCCTCAACTTCTGCATCTGTATATTAGGTTAGTAATAACTATTGTTACATGTACCCCTAGCACCTAACACAAAGCTTGGCACAAGATGGTAAACACACAAATCATAACTACTGCTGTTATTATTACTGTGGAAGCTTCATATATGCTGGCAGAATGAATAGTCTCTCAAACTTGAGGCTGGAACTCGCCATTTCTAGGGAGGAAAATGATAAATGACGGTGCCTTTGCCAGAACGGACTTCCATACTCCCCAGGCAGTGCGGCAGCACAGACCGGGATCAGAGTCTGGGCCACCGCCAAACCCAGCTCCAGCCTGGCCCGCGCCACAGCACCAGCTGGAGCCCTGGCCCCGCCCACATCCCATCAAGTCCCGCCCCCGGGGCCGCGCGCGCGGCCGCCGCCGCCGC
>NW_023238934.1:0-1178 GCF_002007445.2 Ailuropoda melanoleuca | reverse complement strand
GCTTAACCTCTGCGCTACCCAGGAGCCCTCCTACTCACCCTTTTTAAGGCCGAGGAGTTAAGTGACTTCTCAACGCCACACAGCTTGTTAATGCCAGAGCTACGGGTCTCATCTTCCGTTATTCAAACCCCTCTTCAATTGTGGGGGTCGGAGGGTGGTCTGCTTGCCATGTGGTAAGCCCTGAGAAGACGAACGTGATTAAGGTGACGTCCCTGACGTTAGGCTGCTCACTGCCCCTTGGGAGCCCTGGTCGAGCAAATGGAATGGCATGTAAATGAATGGATGGGGTGCTGTAGGGAGACAGAGGTGGGGCTGGGCAGCCCTGGAGGAAGGGGTTGTAGAATTCACTCTTTACCTGAAAACTAATTAGTGGTCAGCCAGGAACAGGAAAAGGTCTGTGGGCAAGGGTCACAAACAACCTGTCTACAGAAGTTCATGATGCAAGGTATTATGCCATTTTTTAGTCATTAAAATATTAAGCTGTTCTCGGGATTCTTCAATGATTAAGTTGTGTCCCCAAATTTCAAAGAACACAGAAGTCAAAGTTTGATTGCAAGTGATCGACATTGGTCCTTTTCTGCACACCCTGACGAATCACATCTGTATTATAAGCGGTGCTATAAATGCCTTTCCTAGATGCATCAGCAGCTGCTGACAGCAGCTTTTGTTGGAAAGAAATGTCATCTGCTGTCCTTATCAGATGGGGTAACACCTCAGGGCCAAATGGCTTCTCCGTTTTGACCCCAGCTCATCCTCAACTCGTGCTCACCCTTCTGCGGGTGGGACAGTGCCCCCAGGTGCCCCTCAGGACGCTGACATCTTTGAAACTGGACACTTATCCTGGACGCTTGTCCAGAGAAGATTTTCGAGCTTCAGATAATTCCAGTGGTTTCACAGGATAAAAAAGAAACAAATGTTTCAGGGACTCGGGTAGTGAATCCCTGATTAATGGGGCAGTTTTTAATTAAAACGCATATGCTTCCATGTAGATTGTAAGTAACGGATATCCCACACTGTTAGTATTTATATACTTTTTCTTAACCAGAATATGTGGTTTTAACTTATTTTTATTACAGGATAAATGGAGTTTCTATTTACCTTATTATGTAGATGAGCAAATTAGGCCCATTGTGAATACTATTCCTTTCTAATCAGTAAAACATGTTGATGTTTTTTTT
>NW_023238933.1:0-1178 GCF_002007445.2 Ailuropoda melanoleuca | reverse complement strand
TTGAGAGTGACAATTCTATTGTATAGTAAACAATATTTTTTGAAATCCTTTGTTAGGAGCTAATATTGGGTAATGATATTGATTACTCAAATAGAAGAATGAGGAAACGAACTTCTCTACAGAGTAGCACGCTGTTTATTGAACATTAATTGTCTCAATTCGTTAGTAGTTAAGAAAGCACAGAACCACCTATGCAAAGACTTACAGATATACATAGATTGAAAATATGGCATCCAGAAAAACTCTTGAAAACTATGCAGTTGATCCTCTTTGCTTCTAAATTCCCTTTTATCACAAGAGTGAGAATATTGATTGCTATATTATAGTGTATATATTAATGCCAAGTAATAATTAAATTATCTAATATAGTTATTCTATTACCAAGTTGAAAATAAAGTTGAATTTCATCTTGTAAGCTTAGACGAAATGGTTTATTCTCGACAAGGTCAATCATGAATTTGGACAAGTTAAGTATTTCAATGATAAACTTTAATTTTGGCCAGAGATTAAAGAAAAAATAAAAGAAGTCCCCAGGGAAAGAAAGCAGCAGGAAGAATAGCAGTGTGGTGGAGTAGAAGAAATAAGACATAAAAGACTCCAGTTGTATAATGACTGGGTGACCTGGAGTTATCTAGTATTTCTGATTGCTAGATTCCCCAATATAAAAGAAAGATAATAATATGTGCTCCATCCAAACACTTGCCTATTGTGGCTGGTTGAAATAGTGTAAGTGAAAATAAAGACTCCTACAAATGTTAGTGAAATGCATTACTATTATACATTTTTAATGTATATATTGTACATTATTATACTAATAAAAATAAATCATTTCTAATATAATAATAGTATTCACAATATTTTTACTCATAACAATGATGATTAAATTAGGACATCTTGATTATCACAACTCCAAACTTATTTAGTGAAACGAAATGAAACTAGAATAAGTAGAAAGTAATTCTTTATTAACTCTTTCTTAATCATTAAACCAAATACTTAAAAATTAACCTTCTTGCTTCTTGTTTTCAAAATCAGACTCTATGTTGACAAGCATATTTATAATAAAAGTGAAAAATATTTGTTTCATTCTTTTTGCCATTTGTCTTGGCTTTATTTTTGTTCACTTTAAGATTAAAATTCAAGTGCAGGGGGGCGCCTGGGTGGCACAGTGGTTAAGC
>NW_023238932.1:0-1178 GCF_002007445.2 Ailuropoda melanoleuca | reverse complement strand
GGGATCGAGCCCCACATCAGGCTCCTCCGCTATGAGCCTGCTTCTTCTTCTCCCACTCCCCCTGCTTGTGTCCCTCTCTCGCTGGCTGTCTCTGTCTCTGTTGAATAAATAAATAAAATCTTTAAAAAAAAAAAAGAAAAGAAAAGAAAAAGAGATAGAGACAGGGAGAGTGTGTGGGGAGGGGCAGAGAGAGAGAATCTTCAAGCAGACTACCCACTGCATGCAGAGCCAGACTCAGGACTCCATCTCACCACACACGAGATCATGACTTGAGCAGAAACCAAGAGTGGTACACTGAACCAACTGAGCCACCCAGGTGCTCCCCAAACGAAACTTTAAAAGGGTAGACTGAGAAGTCTCTCTTCACATATAATGGACATTTGTATTGTTTTGTCATTGAAAAATAGGTTTCAGAATTAATTATGTTCTTAAATGTTTCATCCCATACATTTAAATTTATCAAATTAGAAAATGAAACCTAAAAATTCACCATCAAGCAGTTCAACTCAGTAACTATATTTAACTTTGAAAAGGTAATGTACTTTTAGAAGGCTCAAAGATTATTCATTAATTCAAATCATAATATTTCTATTACAATCATAATTGTCTAGCATCCCAAAAGTGGTATTCCACAAAATCTGACAGAATGATATATGTATAGCTTAAACGGAATTCTCCTTCAGATGCTTAACCAAAACACTTGTACAAAATACTAAAAGAGAGAAAATGAGAGGTTAAATTATCATGTGTTGGGGGAGGAGTTAAGATGGCAGAGGAGTAGGGGGAAGCAATGTTTGCCTCATCCTTCAAATACAACTACATGTATATCAAATATTTCTGAAGTCAAGAAATCATTAAGAGAACTGAGAGACCAAATTGCACAACTACAGGGAAAGAAGAGCCACATTGTGGAAGGTAGGAGACGCAGAGACATTATTTAGGGTGGAAAAGAATTGCGGATGCTGTTGAGGGGAGGGAGCTCAGATCACGGACAGAGGAAAAGAGCGAAAGAGTGAAAGAGACAGGGGCGCCTGGGTGGCTCAGTCGTTAAGCGTCTGCCTTGGGCCCAGGGCGTGATTCCGGCATTCTGGGATCGAACCCCACATGAGGCTCCTCTGCTGGGAGTCTGCTTCTTCCTCTCCCACTCCCCCTGCTTGTGTTCCCTCTCTCGCTGGCTG
>NW_023238931.1:0-1178 GCF_002007445.2 Ailuropoda melanoleuca | reverse complement strand
GTGCAGGCCCTGCCTAGCCTTACCAACAAGAGAGGCACTGTTTCTAGACTGAACTCAGGGTTAAGTGGTCCGGTGAGCACACCGAAAAAGCAGCACCACAGCTCTGCCGAATGACAGCCTCCACTGCCACAGCCAGAAAACCGTGAATTTCCCATGGGACCCCTGCGGCCCATCCATGGCTCTCCCACAGCTCTCCCAGAACAGAAACCCCAACATATAATTTAACAGGAATGAAGACAATGGACCGACAGATTATACAATGAGCCTGTTCTAGAAAATCCAGGACATATGATCACGACGCCTATGGCCCAAGTGATGTTTCGTGATCTCAGTTACCCCCCAGTGCAGAAATGAGATGTGCTGGCCAGAGGCCAAGGGCTGGCCAACGAGGACAGCTGGCATCCTGGGGCTGCAAGTAGTGTTCCCATCAGTCTGCAGCGAAGACGAACATCTACCCTGTGAAGCACTGTGCCCCGGGCAGTGCCAGGTGCGGTGTTTTACGTACTCTAACTCACTGATCCTCATTCTAACTCCATGACGTAGGATGGTTGCCCCATTTCCATCTCAGGAAACCAGAAGAGCAATGACTTGCAAAGACGTGCACAGATGGGATTCCAACTCATTTTCTCAAAGTCTGTGCTTCTGTACATTGGGCCATTCATGTGCACGTATGCACACAGATATACGCACGCACATACATATGCATGCGTGTGCACACATGCACACACAGACGGGTGCGCATGCCCCCAGACCCTTCTCCTCATTCCACTCCCCCCTCAGCTGAGACTCAAGCCTCCAGACTCTTCTGGGTCTGGGCCCAGCTCTTCAGTGACCCAGAGAATGAGATGATTTTCAACTTCGTACCCGTGGAAGGGTACTGGGTACTGTTGGGCCTGGGGTACCAGCCCAGGCCCAACAAGCTCTGAATCTGTGACGCTGACCCAAGTGACACCCCCAGCCACTCTCTACTTTCTCTGCTCTCCACCTGCCCTTTCCCAGCCCCACGGCAGAAATGGTGGAAAACCAAGCCTGCAGGCCTCGGGTCACTGCCGGGAACCTCCTGTCCGGAGGCTCTGAGCCTCTCCTGCTGGCATGGAGCGTGGGCTTCACAGCACCACTCGTGGCATGGGGGACATGTAAGCTGGTTTGGGAAACTGCCCCTCCAGCCCCATCTCGGC
>NW_023238930.1:0-1178 GCF_002007445.2 Ailuropoda melanoleuca | reverse complement strand
TTTTTTTTTCTAGAAGGGAATTCACCTCTGATACTGATGGCAACAGTATAGCTTGGAAGCCACGTTGGGCCAAGGAGGCACAATGGGCTTAGGCACATGGTCCAAAGGAAGCATTTTATCACTGACATCAATTTCAATTTTGCCCTCTCCTGCCCGCTCTTCTCCAAAAGGCATTTACTCATTACGATATTGTTGACTGTATTCCCTGTGCTGTACATTACATCCCCATGACTTATTTATTTTATAATTGGAAGTTCGTTCCTCTTAATCCCCCTCCCCTATTTCACCCAGCCCCCAACCCTCTCCCCTCGGCAACCACCAGTAGGTTCTCTGTATCTATGAGTCTTTCTATTTGTTTCATTTTTTATATTCTACACATACGTGAAATCCTACAGGAGTTATTTTTCTCTTATTCCACGATAGCATAGTATCTTCCAGGTCCATCCATGTTGTTGCAAGTGGCAAGATCTCGTTCTTTTTTACAGCTGAGTAATACTCCATTCTGTATATAGACCACATCTTCTTTATCCATTCATCTATCCACGGACACTTGGCTTGCTTCCGTAATTTGGCTACTGTGAGTAGTGCCGCAGTAAACCTAGGAGGACATGTATCTTTCAAGTCAGTGTTTTCATTTTCTTTGACTAAATACCCAGAAGTAGAATTGCTGGTTCTATTTTTGATTTTTTGACGGTCCTCCACACCGCTTACCACAGTGGCTGCACCTGTTTGCATTCCCACCAGTGATGCAGGCGGTTTCCTTTTCTCTACATCTGTGCCAGCACTTATTTCTTGTCTTTTCGGTAATCGCCGTTCTGACGGGTGTGAAGTGATCTCTCACTGTGGTTTGGATTTGAGTTTCCCCAACGATGAGAGATGTTGACCATCTTTTCATGTGTCTGTGGCCATCTGTGCGTCTTCTTTGGAAAAATGTCCATTCAGGTCCTCTGTCCATTTTTTAATCAGGTTATTTGTTTGTTGTTTTGGTGTTGGGCAGTATGAGCTCTAAACAGTCATACTTTGATCCAAAAATTCACCTCGTACACCCTGAAAATAGAAGCCAACAGCAATCTCTGTCTCTATGTTAAAGAATACCAAGGCCAAGTGAGAACAAACAAAACACACAAAGAAAGCTAGCTGCTGATCTCAGGACACACTTGCCCCTAGACGATGAGGCT
>NW_023238929.1:0-1178 GCF_002007445.2 Ailuropoda melanoleuca | reverse complement strand
TTTGCACTTGAGCCATTCCGGGGAAGAACTTTATTCAAGGCCAAGCAACATCATTCTTTGTGGAGTCATCCATTGGCCACGTTTTAGAGTAGAGGGTCAAATCACTTCTGAATGGCCTCAGATACTGCCTGTAAAGCATGCTTTTGCCTAACTGCTATTAAGACTGATACTCTGTTTATTTGAGGATTGCATTTTCCATATTGCAAGTAGACTTGTTATTAGTCGAGATGGTAGATGTAACTTCCTCATCTCCCTAGTGTCCCGGCTCTGACTATTCCCTGTTTCCCCAGGTCCCCAGCCTCCAGCCCGGGGGGAATAGCCTGTCTCCTGACTTCAGGCTCTCTCTGCTCCTTTCTTTGGATCAGCATCTGCTCTAAAGCTCACATGGCCATCCTGCTTTCCCTAGCAAAATAAAGTGGCCTACTTTATGTGCAGAACTTGGATATTCATTATGGTTTTACTCTGTGCTTACTCTGCAAATAACATTTCTCAACTTTACAGCAGCAGAAATATAATCTATAGTGTAAATCAGCCATGTGCATCATAGAACTTGCCTCCCAGTCTTTTCCAAGACTCCTGTAGGGGAAAATTAAAATACCATTCACACTTTCAGGGAGTAAGAGTGGTTTCCCAGTAGTGCAGACATCTGCTGCTTATCAGCAGGAATAGAAGCGGGATCCTGCCAGCCTAGCTCCTTGGCCTGGACTCGCACGGGCTCTTACTCCAGCTCGGGGAGTGTGGGCCGTGAATCTGGTGTTTACTGCCACAGGCTCAGCTTCTGCTGGCATTCGAATGTCTCCAGCAAAGTTCCCTTCTGTCTAACATGGTCCCTGTCCCACCAGGAGAAGTTTCAGTGGTTACCGTCAGCTCATGATTCTTGGGAGATGTTCTGTGGGGACTCTGAGTTGTCCTGGGCTGTGGGCTATGGGTTGTGGCAGGTTGGAGCCATCCAGGAAGGTTATGATTGGATGTTTGGCTGGGGAATGAGGGGTCGACAGGCACCCTAGTAGGACATGTGAGCTGTCAGTTTTCAGAAGTCCCTCTTGCCCCCAGTCTTCTGCCCTTCGTGAGAGTGACCATTTCACATCATATAAAAAACAGTCTTTTGCAGATGCTTTTGACCTTGCCTTGCAAGGGTGGGGTTATACCTCCAAGGATGCAGAAACTGAGGACAATTA
>NW_023238928.1:0-1178 GCF_002007445.2 Ailuropoda melanoleuca | reverse complement strand
TCTCTCGCTGGCTGTCTCTCTCTCTGTCAAATAAATAAATAAAATCTTTAAAAAAAATAAAAAATAAAAAAGTGTGGAAGAATGCTAACTACATTTAAAAAGTTCATGAAATGTTAGATGAAAAAAGATGCATTGCAAAATAGTACTACAATATGATCTTGTTTTTCTTAAAGTATAATTTTATGTATATTAATTACTAAATCATTTACTATCTTAGTAATAAGAGTGAACCGTTAGTTTTTAGATTGGTCTGTTTAGGTGGTGAAGCATGGGAGCATGTAATAGGGTATGTAAATCACATAACAAGGTTTAGACTCTTGGTAAGTAACACTGGATAATAGATAGAAGACAAAGGAGCACATGACTTCAAAGTCATAAGGGAAAATGATTTTGAATCTAGAATTTTCTCCTCACCTAAGCTTTAAAATTAAGTACAATGCTGATTCTTTAAAATTCAACTCCAAAAACACCTTTTGAAATTCTCTCTGATGCTGGGGCTGGGACTGTCCAAATTATATTTTTCAGACTGTGTTAGCGGACTTGCTATCAGTTTCTACCATTAGGAGACAGGCAAGAAGAGAGAAGACTGACTTCCTACCTATTTTCTTGACACTCTGATAAGTGTTAGGCCCGCAATGGCATTTCATTTCAGCATCAACAATGGGTTCCATCCTCCACCTTCTTTTAATATTGCCAGAACTGCCCTCATTTTGATACTTTTGAGTTACCAGCAGCAGCTGGGCAGTGCTCCCTCAGGGCTGAGCTCTATCCCCAGTGCTCCTCCTTCAAGATCTTAGGTTTTGATAGCTCCAGCCTCTTACTGTTTGTTCCTATGGCCCTAGGAGAAGTAGTTGCTTACTACAGGTATTACCTCTGGGCTACCATTTTGTTCTTTTAGTCCGTTATCACATGTTTAAACAATTTTGTACTTTAAATCACTGCTGTTAATATAACCTAGTGGAGTTTTGTTTTTCTGACTGGATTGTGATTGATAAAATCACCACTCTCTCACTTCCTAAAAGAATTACTTGATGATATATTCCAATAAACAAACAAAAAAATCCCTCCAGAAATAAAACGTCCTGGGCTCCAAGAAAACGAGGAATTTCTTTTTTTTTAAATTTTATTTTATTATTATATTATGTTAGTCACCATACAGTACATCCCCGGATTCCGAT
>NW_023238927.1:0-1178 GCF_002007445.2 Ailuropoda melanoleuca | reverse complement strand
TGCCATTCACAGTCCTCCGCTCTTCTTCTCCCTCTTCCTCGTAGATTTCTCCTGCTCTCCTCCTTTCAATTATACTTCAAATACGTCAATGACAATCAAATCTTTGTGGCTGAGTCTAGACTGCTCCCCTGAGTACCAAAATTTACTATGTCCGACTGCCCACGGAAATCTTCACCTGAATGTTGACACATATTTTATCCTCAATTTATCTAAATAGAACTTTTCTTCCCACCTCACTTCCTCAGCCAGCTGTTTTCAGTTGAAGCACAGTCATCTACACCAAGGTCTAGACCAGTCCTCAAAGAATCATTTTTACCCCACCTTCCACTCATAGATCAAATCAATCTGTAAGTTACAGTGAAACTATTTCCTTGTATTTTGTAAATCTGCCTACTTCTTTCAACTTGCATTATCTCTTTCAGACCTCGGTTGGATTACCATAACTTCCTATCTCCTGATTTTTGCTTGTTTCTAAACCAGGGTTCAGCAAAGAACAGCCTACTGGCCAAATCTGATGCCCTGCCTGGTTTTGTAAATAAAGTTTATTAGAATACAGCCATATTCAATCATTTGCACATGAATGTACCGTCTATTGCTGCTTTGGGATGATGCTAACATACAAGAGAGATACCATGACCCACAAAGCTGAAATTATTCACTATGTGGTCCTTTATAGAAAAGCTTTACCATACCCTCCACTAAACCAGTCTCTGCCCTTACCAAAACAGAAATAAACCATTCCTCTACCCAAGGGCCCCAAATGGTTCCGCAATTCTTACAGGGCAAAATTCAACTTTCTTAGCACATCAATTGAGGCAATTCAAAAATCAGACTTACTGTTCCAGCCTCTTCTCTCACCATCCCCAACAAACCCCATTCTCTAACATCACGGAATATGTTGTGTTCACAATATGCCTCGGAGACTTGTACACGGGAGCCTTCTCCCTTGAAGTCGTAGCTAATCCCCCTGGACTACACTTAGACCAATCTAAGTCTAGATTTACCTGGCCAGCTCTTACCTTCTATTTAGAATTCAAATCAGATACTGCTTCCTTAAGGAAACCCTCCCTAATTACCACATTTTAGTCAGGTGTGTCTCTTTCTTGCTCCCATAATTCCCTGGGCTTCCTTCTCGATCTCACTCTACAATAACTGCCTCTTTACTTCTTTGTCTTTGT
>NW_023238926.1:0-1178 GCF_002007445.2 Ailuropoda melanoleuca | reverse complement strand
CTGCTCTCCACTCGTTCTTCCCATGTCATAGCTTCCTAATTGTTGAGACCTCAGTATTTCCTAATTTCCGCGGTGGCTTCTCTTTTGGTGATCGGTAATAATTCCGAAGAAGTGGAGGATTTCCCGGTTCTTTCCTGAGTCATGATTTCTGGTTTAATTCCACCGTAACAGAAAAGGAACTCTAAATAATTTCAGTCCTTTGACACATGTAGACGACTGCATATCGTCCTGGCACGAGCGTAGTATTGCCAACGTCATCAGCGACCTAGTGAAACGTGTACTTGCTCACGTGTGGCTCTGCTGCTGTATGTGTAATGATTATTCTTCGTCTGTAAGTGGCATCGTTCAGACCTTCTGTAGCAGAGGCTGGCAAACAAGAGCCCACGGGACAAGCGCAGTCCACCAGCTGCGTCTAGCAGTCAAGATTTGTTGGGCCGTAGGGACGATCCCTAGGCGTCCTCACCCTCTGTGGCTGCTTCCTCCTCCTCACAGGCAGTGCTGCGTACCTGCACCAGGACTAGAGGGCTTACAACGCTGAACACGTTTGCTCTCTGATCCTTTGCAGAAAGACTTCATCCACCGCGGGTGTACGTACAGCTGCGCAAGTTCCGTCTCCTCGGTCTGGCACCTAGAAGCTACGGGGAGAGATGTGTTCACGACAACCACGCCGTGACTGTGGGTCTACCTACCGCTCCTAAATTCTGTGGAGGCTTTCTCTGGGTGTATCTTCATCCTGTACCTGGGCGTGGGTGCATTTACACGGTGGTTTCTTCCAGGTTTTCTTACCCCTTCCTCTCCATACAGTGTTGCTCTTCACACAAGCAGTGCTCTGGTGTTAATGCTCCCTTTGCCTCGGTGTGGGCAGAAGAGTTTTCTTGCGCCAATATTTAAGTCGTATACCACGTTCGATAGTTCATTCGCAACCTTTTTACATTCGTTTTATTTTATTTATTATTTTTTAAAGATTTTAATTATTTATTTGAGAGAGAGACAGAGTGACAGCACGGGTAGGGAGGAGAGGGAGAAGCAGGCTCCCCGCTGAGCAGGGAGCCCATGGTGGGACTCGATCCCAAGACCCTGAGATCATGACCTGAACAAAAGGCAGATACTTAACTGATCGAGCCACCCAGAAGCTACTACATTCTCATTTTACTTCAGCATTTAAAAAAATTTTTTTT
>NW_023238925.1:0-5156 GCF_002007445.2 Ailuropoda melanoleuca | reverse complement strand
TTTCAGCCTGCCTTCTGGGGGAGAGGCCTGCCACACTGATACTCAGGCAACCCTGTTTGGGTAGAGTCTCCGTGTCCCCTGTGAGGGGAGATGGGGCTGGGCACACTGTGAGCCGGTCTTTCCAGGCTTTTGTTCTCTGGCAGCTTTCCCTGGTGGTTTGCTGTGCCTCTTCTGAGAGTCAGAGCAGCACTGGCCAAATCTCAGCCTCTGTCTCACAACAGAGGGCTCACGGACCTTTCTCCACTGATGTTCTGGCCACTTTAACTCTGTTTCTGTTGTGCTGCTCAACCCTGCAGCATCCCAGGATGTGCACCCTACACCTGGCATCCCAGCCCTCACTTCCAGGGCTGGCACATCTCTGTCCTTTGTGTTTCTAACACTGCCAGCCTCCAGCCACCAGCTACCAGCCACCCCCACATGCTCAGGAGCTCCTGGTTTCAGTCTGTTTCCAGTGAGTGCACTGGAGCTCCATTTCAGTCTGGTGGCACACGTTCCCCAGCTCATGGTCTCAGTCTGCTCTCTCATGGGTGCTGATCTGTGAGTCTGCCCGCTCCCTAGTGCAGGTGGCTACCTCTTCCCAGTGCCCCAATGTGGCGGCTCCCTCCCTCTTCCTTTTATCTTCTGATATCTGTGCACAGTTTCACAGCTCCCTGCTTCATACCTCAATACTCAGTGCTGGAAATGTTCATTTGTAGAGATCCAGATGTATCTTCCTGCATCTCAGGCTTATTCCGTGGATGTTCAGGCTGGTCTGGTACCTATCCAACTCAACTCAGGGGACTGGCTGAAAAAGGGGTCTCCTACTCCTCCACCATCTTAACTCCCCTCCCCAAATAAGAGGTTTTGATTCCAAGAAGGAGGATACTTCTATAAACAATAACCTAAAAACCTGGAGGGGACTTTGGATAATGGGTGAGACTGGAAGAGTTTTGAGATGCACTTCAGAATTATAGGTGATTCTGACAAGGCCTCAGACAGAAGTGAGGAACATGTCAGGGGAAACTGGAACAAAGTTGGCCCTTGTTAGGGAGAGGCAAAGGACTGGGCTGAAATGTCCCCTTGGGTAGTGTGGAAGGTGAAGATTTTGAGTGATGAAACTGGATACTTAGCTGAAGACACCACTAAGCAAGGCATTGAAGGAGGGGTTCAGTACTTTCTGAATGCTTACCATAAAATGCAAAAGAAGAGAGACACACTGAAGTAATTGGTCAGCAAAAAGGAAGCAGAACTTGAAGATTTGGATATTTCTCAGCCTATCCAAAATTCAAAAACCGAGACACCTTGTTTTGAAAAGAACATGAATGTGACTGAGCAGCCACCTGATGAAGAGATCACAATGGACCCATGGGCTTAATAGCCATTGCAGCAGAAGCCAGGAGCAGAGGTGGGATTACACCACAATGACATGGACAGCTTGAACTAAAGGGAGCAGAGAAGGCAAGATGAAATGAAGGGAAGGTGTTGGACTTCTGAGACAATCCGACAAGACCACATCATCGAGCTGCTTGGTTGTGAGCATGCATGATTCATCAAGAAGAGGGAAGATGGATGTGGAGGCCATCCAGAGACCACCAGGGCTACCACCTCCATTTCAACAGGCCAGACAGCCCCTGGCCAGATGCCTAGGGCCCAGGACTGCCCCACAGATATGGAAGCTGGGGGGAAACTTGGGGGCAGTGCTGCCCAGAGTCTTGGGTACATGACTCCCACTCAGCAGAGCTGCAGAGGTGGGACATCCACCCCAGTGAGTCCAGAAGGTAGAGGAATGAAGTGAAGAGGATTATTCCCAAGATTTAAGATCTCATGGAGTTTTCCTTTCTTGATGTTTGGGACCCATGACCCCTTCCTTCTTTCCTGTTTCTCCACTGTGGAATAGGAATGTCTCCTCCTGTGCCTAGAGGCACATAACTTGTCTGGATTCCCAGGTGCACAGATGGAGAAGGGTTTGGCCTCATGGTGAATCATACCTGAGTCTTGCCCCTGTCTGGTGTAGATACTCAGATAAGACTTTAGATTTTAAAGGTTAGAGTTGATGCAAACGAGTTAAGGCTTTGGGATGGAATGGATATATTTTGCATGTGAGAGGGATATGAATTTGGGGCGTGAGGGGTAGACACTATGGATGGAATATTTTGTCCTCTCCAAATTCATATATCGAAGCCCTGATGTGATGGTATTTATTGACAAGGCCTTTGGGAGATGATGTGGTCATGAGGGTGGAGGACCACAATGAGATTATTGCCCTTATGAGAAGAGGAAGCGATGTCAGAGTGCTGTCTCTGCTGGGTGAGGACACAGCCAGGAGGTCACTGTCTATAAGCCAAGAAGAAGTCTCTCACTAGAATCCAGCCATGCTGGTACCCTGATCTTAGACTTCCAGCCTCTGGAATTATAAGAAATAAATTCCTATTGTTTAAACCACCCTGTGTGTGGTGTTTTGTTATGGCAGCCTGAGCTGACTAAGACAGTTCTCATAATCTGTTAAAGTAACTATTCCTGAAGAATATACTGATAATTGCCCAAGTTATTATCCCTCTCAGGGACATTTGAATTCTAGAGCCTAAACCCATGGCCCCAAGATGAAGTACCCGTGCTGGGTCTTAGAGCAGTGTTAAAGTCAGTGGGCAGAGGTATTTGAGGAAGATGGGGAGTTGCCACTCTCTGAGACAGCTTCCCTCCTGCACCATTCTGCGCAGCAAGCACTCTCTTTGCCCACGTCTGAGGATGGTCTTGGCTCTGGGTTCTGAGGGTCTGCTCTCTGGGAAGGAGCCTGGTCCCGTGGGAAGGAGGGTACTAAAGTCCCTGAAGCAGTTTTCCAACTTTGCTGCCTCCCTCTGGCTGTAAAATTAGACCTGCCTATTACAAAGAAGCCATCTGGCAGGTGGGAGGAGTGGAGAGTGGGCTCTGACCCCTCCCAGGACACCTGGCATAGGGACAATAAGGAAAGTCATCTGGTGGGTTTCCACATATTTCCTTCCCCTGCAGTTTCTGCTTTAGCATTTTGGGAGAGAAAAAAGGCATTCTGGGAATGTGAGTGGGTCCTGCTAGGAGAAAAGCATGGCCCCTGTAGGTCTGGGTCCCTGGGGATTCCATGTTCTCCTGAGCTCTGTGGGGCTCTCTATCCAGGGCTCAGGCTGAGCCTCTTCAGTTCTCTGTTCATTTGGCATCTCCCATGTGTCCCCCAGTGTGTGGCCTGTAGTTAGACAAAGATGTACAGGAAAACACCACCCACCCCTGCGGGGGTCCACAGCCTGCTGTGATTTGTAGACAGATCATTACTGAAAGGTGTAAAAAGCCCTGTGGGAGACATGACAGAAACATGGGTGCTGGGGGAGTGAGGACGAGCTCAAGGAACTCCTTCGGGATGCTCAGGGAGGGCTCCCAGAGGAGGTCACATTTGTACAGGATAGGTCAGAGTTCACAAGGCAGAGGGTGGTGTGGGTACAGACAAGAGGCATGGGGGTGGGTTTGGCACCCAGACAGGGGCAAGAGCCTGGAGGGCTTGTGGGTGGCACTGAGCTATTTGGATTTTATCCAAAGTAGGTGTTGGGAGCCATAAGAATGTTTTCAGCAAAGGCAGGGGGTGACTTTCCCCATGAGGAATGGCATGTGCTCATCTGAAACTTGGGCTCTCCCAGGAAGAAGCAGCAGTGGTCTGAACCCTCAGACTCTCCTCCTTGGAGGCTGGCTCCCTGGGTTGTGGTTGGTGGCTGGGGACTTGCAAGTCCCCTTTAACCCTAGGCCATGTTCTGTGTGGGTTTAAGGCTATATTTGCTATAGATTCTTAGGTACCTTTAAGTCATCCTGGAAACCTTTACTGCAGGGTCTCCTGTCATGGCTCAGGTATTGAGAACCCACCTCAGTTGGAGAAGAAGCCTGGGAGCCCTAGGGTGGGGAACAAAGCCTGTCCACCGTAAGAGGAGGGTGAAGGGAAGGATGCAGGAGGGCAGGACCAGGTGCATCTCTGGGCATGAGGCCAATGTCAGAAGGGTACAGCAGCTTGATAAAGGCCAGTGTTGACCATCTAGGGACCTCGAAGGGATATGGGCATGTCTGCAGGGTAATGGCCGTTGATCCTCTATTTATCTTTAGAAATGATTTAGGCTTACTGTATTGGTACCTAAACCCAGCATTGGTGCCTGTTGGAACCACACTTTTGTGGGGGAAGGGATAGTATCTCCCCGAAAGAGAATGTTCTTACATTCCTTTTCAGACTTACCTAGAAGTGTGGAGTCCTCACTCAGACACCCAAGAACTCTGAAAGCAGTTCTTAGACAACCAGAAGGGAACATCCTTCTCTCTTTGAACCTCATTTTCCTAAATCTCAACCACAAGGGGGCTGTTGTCCAGGCAGGATCTCTTGGCATGGGAACCAAGATGGCACCCAGCACAATGAGGCTGGCATGGAGTGGGGAGGAAAGGGGTCCAGGCCACCCCAAGGGGTGGGTGTCCCTGTGAGCCAGATTGGCCAGTTGCCTGTAATGCTTTGCATTTTCTTTTTCTCATTATATCCTTGATTTTCCAGTAGAGACTTATTTAACTATCACAGCCTAGGCAAGGAGGAAAGAAAATGTGGTCTGTTTGGAAAACAGCCTTAAAGGAGGCATGATGCTCCCAAGGTCAGCCCAGTGGTGGGAACAGTAATCATGGGGAAAACCCAAGTGTGGGTGACTCTGGGGACAAAAGGGGAGTCTCAGGTCTCACTACCTTTCCTCCCCTGGTAATTTGCTCTCTCAGACCTGTTCCCTTGGAGGGGCCAAGTTGTTTTAATGGGAAAGTAATGTTCGTTTGTAATCTTAACTCATGAGCCTCTAGAAATAGATAAAGCTTGAAAGAATAAATCATTGGTTCACATTGAGGAAGTCACAGAGCTCCCCCGCCTACCCACCGACCAGGTTGGAGGTCCAGGCCAGAACTGGGTCCTAGGTGGGGCAGGGGTGAAAATCAAGAGCCAAAGGGCTTCAGCCATAACTGTACCAAATCAGGGTCTCACACTATGAAACATGGCTTTCTTATTTCTCCCTCCCTCCTAAAAATGTCTACAGGAAAGTATACACACACACACACATAAGGGATCCCGGGCATACATGCAACACACATTCTCAAGGGAACACCATGCCTTCTTCTCTGCTCCATTCCCCACAGATGGAGCTGCA
>NW_023238924.1:0-548 GCF_002007445.2 Ailuropoda melanoleuca | reverse complement strand
AAGCTAGAAAAATACCCAGAACCAGAACTGTGGCTCCAATCAGAATCTGGACGGCCTGTAAGAAGGGGGGAGAAAAGCATAACGGTCATATACTCGTGTACATCAGAGACCATGTTAATTTTCTTCAGAAAGGAGATAGCTGTTAGTCAAGCCTAACTTAACTGGANCTTAAGTGGGCAAGGGCTTGCCCTGGGAGGTTTTCATCCCATGCTGTCCCCACCAATCCCAGTGGCAGCCCTTCAGCTCCCTCCCCCTCTCCCCCTGTTCCTGTTCATTCTCACTAACTCCTTCCAGAAAGTGGCAGAAGGGTAGAGGCAACATGGCTGGTAACATAGATGGGGTCAAGTATCTTCCTAGCATATGATGAAGGCATTCAGACATCAAACAGCAGTTCAGCGAGCCTTTCCTCAACCCAATTTTTAAATTTGAAATACAGAATATGAGTTCATAAGGACTCAGCCTCCTGATATGGTGGTCGGAGTCCATTCTCCAATGTGGACAGGACGTTTCCTACTCCCCGGGTCTACAAGAGGCCCCAGTCTTTTCTT
>NW_023238923.1:0-1178 GCF_002007445.2 Ailuropoda melanoleuca | reverse complement strand
GTTAAAATGTGTGTGTGGTGGGGGGCTCATCTATCAGAAAATCAAAACCTTGATTTTAACCACTTGTTGATTTCTAGATAAATACCCTGAAAAAGGCATTATCATCAAGTTAATGCAGCTAAGTATAATATTTATTTTTGCCTTTACAATATCAGCCAGTTATTGAATGATTATTTAGGAGATACTGATTTATTCAGATTTTGAGATTTCTTTCTTTCTTAGCTTCTATTGTCTGGAAACTCACATTCATAGCTATTAGCAACATCTTCCACATACTCCGTCATTTCTTCCACCACATACATCCAAATACAGCATACGGACATCAAAGGAAATTATTTTACACAATATTGCTTTAATCCAAATCTTACGACTACTTTGACTATAGCCTGCTCATTAGTGTTATTGTAGGAGGACAAGCAAAGAGAACTCAGTGTCCCTCCATCAATTATTTTTCATTCATGTAATAATTATTGTACCAAAAATTATTTTGATACCTCCACACATGTACTTCAAGTGACCATGAAACAGTTATTTATATGACTGTTTTCAAGAGATTTCCCCAGAAAGAAACAGAGAGTTCCATTACTGTGCATAAAAGGCACCATTTTCCAAGTTATATGAATGTCATCGGATCAGAGGAAAAACCCTTTGTGGGAGTTATTTCAATTGGTGTGTTGACATGGAAAGACTGGAATAAATTGTAAACTGGTTTAACTATTAGAGAATGATTAATGCAACAGAAACTATTGGGAAATAAAAATGAATTTCTTGAAAGTGAGATTTGGATCCCCTTAAAGAGAAGTCAGATCAATTCTGTAAAAAGCAACAAACTAGGGAGCTGTAAGATTAGCTCATTATCTTCAAAGGTGCTTCAGATTCAAACCACAGCTAATTATCACTGTAGAGTGTAAACAATCTTAATACAGAGTCAGAATATAGTGTAAAGTTATTAATAAGAAAGTAGGTTGGGGCGCCTCGGTGGCTCACTCATTAAGCGTCTGCCTTCGGCTCAGGGCGTGATCCCAGCGTCCTGGAATCGAGCCCCGCATCAGGCTCCCTGCTCTGCTGGGAGCCTGCTTCTTCCTCTCCCACACCCCCTGCTTGTGCTCCCTCTCTCGTTGGCTGTCTCTCTCTCTCTGTCAAATAAATAAATAAATGAATAAATAAATAAATAAATA
>NW_023238921.1:0-1178 GCF_002007445.2 Ailuropoda melanoleuca | reverse complement strand
CCCATCTACACCCCCCATCCCCTCATCCCCCTAACCCTATCCTTGCCTATTCTTTCATCCCCCGATTCTCTGATCCCTTTTCCTTACAGTCTTTGGGGAAAATGGTAAAGAAAGCAGGAGAAGAAAGGCTTTCTGGAGTTTCCTCAGACCCAGGACCTTGATCTTTCCTTCAGATAGTTCTAGGACATTGACGTGAGTGACACGCTTCCAGCAGAGCTCACACTCACAACCTCCCCGAAGTCGCAGTCATTTTTTCCCAAGCAATAGATAATACAAATACAATTAGTCATCACTGGGAGTCTTGAAACCCTGAAAGATTGAGAGCCACGTATCTAGGCCAAGTCCCCTTTTCAAAGCCAGGCAGAGTAAGTGGCTTGCCCTAGGTCACATAGCCACTGAGTTCAGAGCAAATATTACAACCTACGGTTTGGGCCTGTGTCTGGGGGCAACTCGGGGGCATCCAGCCTATGGACCCTTCCAAAGTCATCAAAACGCTTCTGGAGTTTGTAAGAGCCTGGAAAAGGTATGCAACAGGTTAAGTAGAAACAAGGTAGGAGGCCCCAAACTTTCTTATGCGGTCACCCATGCTCCACTATGGCCTGGCGCTCCTGTTCCCTGTATTCCTGCCCAGTAGAAAACCTGCGGTCCACAGCATTTCAAAATATTAATAAGATGTACTTGGGTTCTCTTATCACCTGTTTACAACTATCTAACACGAACAGACTATGCCTATGGGAAGACAGCACACCGAACTGTGAATTGGGACAGGACTCAAGGTGGGTGTTTTCCAAATTTGCGACAAAGAATATGTACTTATATCGGAAAATATCTAAGAATGTTTATTTCAAGAAATAAAGAAAAAGGGAGGGAGAGGGGAAGGGAAAGGAAGAGAAGAAAAAGAAAGAAAATTAGACTCAACATACATAAAGCCTGGGGTGCCTGGGTGGCTCAGTCGGTTCGGCGTCTGACTCTTCACTTTGGCTCAGGCCATGATCTCAGGGTCGTGGGATCGAGCCCCACACTGGGCTTCGCACTAAGCATAGAGCCTGCTTAAGTTTCTCTCTCTGTCTGCCCCTCCCCATCCCCACAAGAGCTCTCTCTCAAAAACAAACAAATATATGTATACACACACACACACACACACACATATATATATATATATATATATATATTTTTTT
>NW_023238920.1:0-1178 GCF_002007445.2 Ailuropoda melanoleuca | reverse complement strand
CTGCAGCGTGCTTGCCAATACTCTATTTTAATTAATTTGCTATTTTATTTTTTGTAAAGATTTTATTTATTTATTTGTCTTAGAGAGAAAGAGTGCGCACATGCACATGCACAAGCAGGGGGAGTGACAGGCAGAGGGAGAAGCAGGCTCCCTGCTCAACAAGGAGCCTGATGGGGATTCCATCCCAGGACCCTGAGATCATGACCTCAGCCAAAGGCAGATGATTAACCAACTGAGCCAGCCAGGTGTTCCAATTTGCTTTTATTTTAAATTGTTCTTTCCATCTATAGGATCCAAAGAACCCCCTCCTTTTTTCCCCCCTTTGGTAGCATCAAATGTTGGATGGTGCGTGAAAATAAAGGCATGTCCATCTTATAATATTGAAAACAGGAGTTAAAATACACAACATTTTGAAGAGAAATTTAGCAATATAAAATTGACCCCCTAAAATACCTTTTAAATATAATTTTCCTTTACCTTAACATAAGCAAAAACTCTTAAAAAATTAGCAAAAATTAAAAATACACAAACATTCATGCACAGGTATGCTCACTCTCATCATCTTTGTAATAATAAAATGTTTAAAAAGCAACTCAAGTACCTCGACCCCAACAGATTATATTTAAACCATATGATAAAAATATAAGCAAATATTTGAAAAATTACATTCTCCAAAAACATATACAAGAGGCAAAATCACTATATATGATCTTAATTTACTGAAACAAAAATAATTAATTATGTCTATGCATAGAAAATAGACTGAACCACAGGAAAATAGTTTAAAAGTGGTGGGAATGCATACTGCGTTAATTTTATTTTAAAATATCCATTTTCTGTATTGTAAATATATATTTTCATGAGTTTTATTATAAAAATATATTTAAAAATTCTAAAACCATTCATTTAATTATATGAAACATACCTTTTACTGTAAAAATTCAAGTAGGATGGTTTACTCTGGAAAAAAATAGGTTAAATAATGATTTTGTTCAGTGGTTTCCAACCTAAATTTTGGCTTCATCCTCTCCATGTAAAATGTTGATTTAATAATAATAATAATGAAAATAATAAAATATTCGTACAAAAATAATGGTCATGACAGAGATAAGGGGGTTACACATAATTAACTATTTAGGCAGAATGCATCCATTTCCCTGTTTAATTCTTTTTTTTTT
>NW_023238919.1:0-1177 GCF_002007445.2 Ailuropoda melanoleuca | reverse complement strand
TTATTTTATTCACATATAACCATCTGAAATATTTTGTTAATTTGTCTATTTGTTTATAATACATTTACAAGACTGGATGCAAACTCTGAGGGCCTCATATTGTTCATTCACTACTCTAAAGCCCAGACCAGTGTCCTGGAAATGGGAAGTCCTCAAAATTATTGGTTGAATGAAGAAAACTCAACCCATATAATAATCAAAATATAACCAATTATTTTAAAAACATTTAAAGAAGACAACTTCGGTTATACAAACTTTATTTAATGTTCCACGAAGTGGACAGTCTCAGAGAACTGCAAAAAGGGGCAGAAGGCAGGAAGCTCTTATAGGATAAAGAACAAAGAAAAAGGAAGATATAAATAGAAAATATCTGATTGTCTGGGACCACATAATCAACCTTGTTTTGGATGATAAGGCCCAAAGTTGGTGTTTTGGGATTAGCTGACTGGATATACTGTGTTTCTGGTCAAGGGACATGAAAGTTATCTTTTGGTTTTCTGATTTGGCACTCCAGGCAGGAACAAATCCATCTTAGGCCTAGAAAGTTATTTCAACACCAATATAATCTAGTTATAGTAAAATTGCTTTGAAGAGTAATTTTTATCACAACATTCTCAGGTACTACAATCTTATGTCACAATAAATTGTTGGCTTTTTGGAGCATCTGCTAGGAATTTGACATAGAAATCTTAATAGTTAGTAAATAAACACATACATATATACATAACTAACTAAATATCCTAGGTCTACAAACTTATCTTTACTTATAAAAGTTTATTATGTGAGAGAAATGTTGTAACTTTTCTAATATTTCAACTAGGACTTGTTACACCAAATGCCTGTGAAGAGAAACGTCTCAATAAATGAGAGGCATTGTTATCACAGAATCTTTCAAGAGTGAGAATAAAGTAAGCTATTTATGTTGAATCAATATCAAATTATCTTCACCAAAACTCTTTGGCTAATATTTCTGTGTATGTCTGAAAGAAACTATTCAAGGTCTTTTCATAAAGTTTCCTTTTTCAGAAAATAGATATACATTTTTAAAGAGAAAGTTATTTCAAATTCAAACAGAAAATTGATTCACTGCTTATCTTCTTTGTTTATTGAGAGCCTACTGAGATCAAGTCATTATGCAAATTGTATAATATCAATCCTTTTCTTAAAATATATTGGT
>NW_023238918.1:0-1177 GCF_002007445.2 Ailuropoda melanoleuca | reverse complement strand
TTTTTTTTTCTTTTTTTTGGAGGAGCCTAACAACTTAGCAAAGATTTTGAAAAGTGAATAAAATTAATGCAAAACTATTAATAATTGTTTACTGACACACCAACTGATAATACTTACTGATTGATAATAGGGTTTTTTTTGATAAGCAATTTAACAGTAATAATAAATATTTTAAAAGCTTATAACTGTAGACTCTTAAATTCTACCTTCTAGACTCTACCTAAGAAAGTAATTACATTTAAAGATTTTTATAAAAGGACGCTCATTGCACACTAATAGCAAAACCTGGAAATATCTAAATGTTAAAAAAAAAAGAGAATAAATAAATAAAATATGAAATAGCCATAAAACAGAATAGTTTTCTGAACCTGAAAATGTTGATTGAAAAAGTAATATATTCAACTGTATATAGAGTAAAATCAAAACCATGTTAGGGGTGCCTGGGTAGCATAGTTGTTAAGCGTCTGCCTTCGGCTCAGGGCGTGATCCCGGCGTTCGGGAATCGAGTCCCATATTGGGCTTCTCCGCTGGTAGCCTGTTTCTTCCTCTCCCACTCCCCTGCTGTGTTCCCACTCTCGCTGGCTGTCTCTCTGTCACATAAATAAATAAAAAATCTTTAAAAAAAAACATGTTAAATGGATTGGAAACATCCCAAAAGGAAAATAATTCCTATTTCTGGTAAGACTTTGGATGATTTTTATTTATCCCTGTATGCCATCTGAATTAAAAAATATATAGTTACATGAAGGACTTCCATAAGGAAAAAATTAAGTAATGAAAAGACAATAGATAACTTGAAAGAAATTTAATAAAATGAACCAGCATCTCATTTTCTTGGGATTTTTTTTTAGACTTTTGATTAAATCAAATGGCTGTGAGAACTGGACTTTTTCCTTACAAAACTAGTTTTGGTCTTTAATAGTTGTCAGTTTTGAAATTTGATAAATGAGTGAAAGCTATTTAGAACTGGTACATTTTTATGTAAATGTTAGGACTGGTGGTTCTATAATTACCTGTGATTTATTTTCAAGTAATAATCCAAGCAATAAATTGGCTTGGGGATCCAGTTTGAAGAATGGCAAAGCAGGTGATTGTTGGCGTGTGGAAGAGCTATGGCCATTGCCACCATGACTCCTTGATGGGCTTTGGATCTTTCTCTCTCTTTTTTTTTTTTTTT
>NW_023238917.1:0-1177 GCF_002007445.2 Ailuropoda melanoleuca | reverse complement strand
GAGCCATGGAGCGCACTGCTGGAGGGCCTTCCTCCCCCCCACACCCCCTCCCGCCCCCGGGGCCAAGGCCCAGGCTGTCCGGGGTCAGACGGGCAGCACACACTGCCTTTGGCTCCCTGTGGCTGAGATAAGAGACCTCACAGAAGGGCTGGGTGATCTGAACCTCGTAGTTTTGTTTCCAGTATCTCAAACAGTTTCTGCATGTGTTGTGTTTACTAGTTCCAAGTTTATTCTGCTCAGACATTTTCCCCTTTTAATCTTTTCAATCCCTCTGTGTTTTATGAGCAATTAAACCCAAGAGTGGTTTTGGTTTGTTTCTCCTTGCCTTTGTCAAAATGCGCTTTTGCCGTCTGAGCTGTGTTTGATGTCAGAGAACATCCCAGAGCCCCTTGATAAGAACAAGAGTTCACACTGTGATGAAGGTAGACCAGGTCATAAGAAAGTGTGTTTGGTTTTGCTGCCTTTCATCCAGCACCTCTCAGCTCAACGAACAGCCAGGCTGGCCCTGCCTTGCTTTCCCAGCCCGGTCCCCATCCCTCACATCTGTTCGCCCATTAGGTCATCCCAGCCCATGTGGAGTTGGGTGGCAGTGTGACCCAGCAGGACGTGGCTGTCGAGTGCATCCCTCTGGACCCCTAGTCATCAGGATGGGGATAGGATGGTTACCAGAGTGCAAATCCTTCCACTGTGTGTCCTGAGAAGAGAGACGTAGTTCATTTCCAAGTGAATTAATTACACAGATTTTCCTTTGTGGTCTGCTGTAATTAGAGGACTGCCTCTTGTCTTGGAAAAGAAAGGGGGCCTCAGCTGATCATTCAGATTTGGACCCATATTCTTTGAAACCAGAGGGCGCAGCACTGCTCGTGTGGTATGGTCAGACAGCAGTCAGCTAGTCCACAGGGTCCAAACGCACACAAATTCCCATTGATGAAAGAGATGGCTGTTGACATCATCTGGAAACATTTTATAAATGTTCGGTCAGCATTCATCTTGGGCTCACTGAGAGCCTGTGCATCGAGAACCCACTACAGTAACCCCACCTCTGTCTCCTGTTTGTGTCGAGCTAGCTTAGGTAGCATGCTGGCGAGACTCCGTGCGCTCGGGGGTCTTCTGTTTCCCACTTTGCCGAGTCCTGTCGCTGGGACAACAGGATGGAAGTTCTAGAAGTTGCTATTGT
>NW_023238915.1:0-1177 GCF_002007445.2 Ailuropoda melanoleuca | reverse complement strand
CCTCACCCCTAATTTCAAAGGTATCTGATGCCTTAAAATCCTTAGCTCTGAGAAGAATCTGTACTGTCGGTTGGGCTGCTTTTTCCCCACTGCTGCTTTAGATTTCAGCTTTCTTGGGCCTGCTTGGGTCCCTAACCACCTATCCATTTGCTCTCCAGCTTGCAGAGTTTTGTTAGTGTGTATTCACTCCCACTCCCCATAAACCTGTGGGTTTATGCCTTTAAAACAAAATCCCCCTGCTGTCGTTTTAGTCAGGTTAAAGAGAAACTATACGTAAAAGTGTATGTGCGGACCTGTGGTTTTGATCTGGGAGTTGGTTAACCTTTCTGTGACTCATGAGGAATTGAAAGATAGTGGTTTTGCCTTCCATATCTTGGTTATTAAACTTAGTTGTGTATGTGTCTTTAGACAGCGTGTTAATAAACTTAAGAATGTATGTGTGTGTATCTAAGCCTAAAATAGAATAGAGAGTAGCTAAAAGAAAGAAATGCCATGTGTCCTAAAACCTACCAATTTCTTTCCTTCGTTGCTCGTGGGACTTGCTTCAAGCCACACTAGCACCCAAATTTGTTCTTCACAGTGATTTGAATGTACTTAATGGAAAGAATCTGCAGTCCACATCTCTGCCTTAAACCCTGAGTGTAGGCAGAGGAGTGGGTTTGGTTTTCTTTTATTATGTTTTATGTGATGGGAATTTATATTTGCCATCCAAACAGCATGCTTTTTTTGGCATTTGCTGCTGAAGAGTTGTGGCAAATCAGGAATGATTTGCTTGAGTTCAGTGAAACCTTTCACATCGGCACACTCTCACTGTTCTTCATTCCTGGTGCCTACAGCAAAGATTTAATGAGCCCTGGTTGCAAAACAAAAAGAGAAAAGGGGAAATGGCTCAATGGAAAGCCCATTAGTGTTTCAGACCACTGACCGTTGAATCCAAATATACATTCTAGGAAGGAGGGCTAAATTCAGAAGCAGAGAGTGAATTCCCTTTAAAGCATAATCCTTTTCATTTAAACTATGAAGAGAGAGATTAAAATTGAATCATGGAAGGCAAAAATTAATAGTGGTGAGGTATTCCAAGTATGATGTTCAGTTTGGGTTTGGAGATTCTTAATTTCTAGTGATAGTAAATAAATAAATGAAGGTTTGGAGGAAAAAATCCAGGTGGATACATAAC
>NW_023238914.1:0-2836 GCF_002007445.2 Ailuropoda melanoleuca | reverse complement strand
TCCCCTGCTCTTTCAGCATTGTACTTACTCAGTTACAAAGCTTAATTCTTTCATGGATGCCTTCACTTATTTTTATAAGCACAGTATTTTATTTTTTCTTCCATATGTAACTATTAGTTTATTGATCATATTTCTATTAAGATTTTTTTAAAGATTTAATTTATTTATTTGAGAGAGAGAAAGAGAGAGAGATAGATGAGAGAGCGCACACAGAGGGGGAAGCAGGCTCCCCACTGAGCAGGGAGCCTGACATGGATCTCAATCCCAGAACGCTGGGACTGTGACCTGAGCTGAAGACAGACACCCAACTGACTGAGCCACCCAGACACCCCGTACTAAGATTTTTATTAACTGTCAATATTGAAATAATTATAGATTTAAAGAAAGTGGCACTATTGTACAATGAGGCCTCTCATATCCTTCACCCACTTTCCCCAGTGGTTCTATTTTTAGTAACTATAGTACAGTGTCAAAACAGGAAATTGGCATTAATATAATGTATGCATAGAGCTCTATGTCATTTTATCACATGTGTAGATTCCTGTAACCACCACTATCAAAATACTGAATACTTCTAGTGAAGGAATTTAGAGAACTTATGAGAAGAGGACAAATCTATTTCCTCATATTTTTGCTCTTGTTTACACTTTCTTTCTCATGATTTAAGACACATTCTTTTATCATTGTATTTCTGTTTCAAGAACTTCCTTTAGCCATTCTTTTGGTGACAGGTCTGCTGACGACAAATTCTGTTTTCCCTCTTGTAAGAATGTCTTTAATCTTCTTTCCTAAAGGACGGTTTTGCCCAATACAGAATTCTGAGTTGACTGTTTTTGCCTTTCAATACTTGAAAAATCAGTCACTTATTTCTGGCTTCATGGTTTCTGATGAGAAATCCATTGTCATTCAAATAGGTTTTCCCCTAAAGATAGTGTTTTATTCTCACTGCTTTCAAGATTTTTTTCTCCCCTTTATTTTCTGAAGTTCTGTGTTTGTATTCTCTTTTGGTGTAGATGTTTCTTGGTTTATCCCTTTGGAGTTTGCTCAGTTCTTGAATCTGTAAGCTTCTGTTTTTAGCCAAATTTGGAAATTTTCCAGTCATTTCTTTAAATACATATTCAGCCTCACCCTCTTTGTCCTTTATTTTTCAGACTCTGAGGATATGAATATTAGATTTATTGTTATAGTTCACATTTCCTTGGAGCTCTGTTTTTGTTGTTTGTAGTCTATTTTTCCTCTGCTCTTCAGATTGGTTAATGTATTTTATTCCTTTTTAAAAAACATTTTATTTATTGATTTGGGAGGATTGAGAGAGCATAAGCATGGGGGGACAGACAGATGGAAAGGGAGAGGGAGAAGCAGGATCCCCACTGAGCAGGGAGCCTGGTGCGGGGCTTGACCCCAGGACCCTGAGATCATGACCTGACCTGAAGGCAGATGCTTAAGCAGCTGAGCTACCCAGCTCAACTGAGCCCCTTGAATTGTTCCATTTTCAAGTTCATTTATTCTTTTCTCTGTTCTCTCCATTCTGTTGTTGAGACTATCAAAGTTTTTAAAATTTTAATTATTGTAATTTTCATTGCCAAAATTTCTCCTTTTTCTTTTGTATCTTTCATTACTTTGTAAAGCTTCCCATTTGTTTGAACATATTCATAATTGCTTATTAAAATACTTTTTATGGTGGTGTCTTTAAAATCCTTGTTGGATACATCTAATGTATGCGTCACCTCCATGTTGTTGTGTGTTAACTTCTCATTAAAGATGTGCTTTTCTGTTTCTTGGTATGCTGAATAATTTTCAATGTATCCAGGGCATTTTGAATATTATGAGACTGTATTTTATTTACATTTTAATTAGTAAACCTCTTCTGACATGACACAGGGCGAAAGTGGGAGCTGCCTTATTATTGTGAAATAGCGCTGAAGTCCTGGTTCCCCACTCAACCTCTTTTGGAGAGTGATGCTTCTTAATTTTGCTCCTATATGGCCTTCGCTGAAGGGAGGGCAAGTATCGCCTTGGAACTTGTTACCGCTGGATGGTGGTGAAAGTTCCAGTTTCTTACTTGGTCTCCTATGGCACCAGCCTGGTGAGAAAGGAGAGGGGCACATTGTTACCACTCAGTAGGAAGAAAAAGTCCTATATTCCCACTGGGCCTTCTCGGATACCATCAATGCAGAGGTATACTAGTTTGTGGGGTTTTGGTTTGTTTGTTTTTTATTGCACATTACCAAGTAAAATACTTTTGCATAAATATATGCTAAACTAAAAAGATAGACCCCACTGAAGATATGTAATTAAACTTATGGTGTATATTTATAGGTCATTTTCACAGATGCATTCAGTGTGTGGTTTAAAAAGGAAATTAAAAGTTTAGTCTTGGAGTGCCTGGGTGGCTCAGTCAGTTAAGCCTCCGACTCTTGATTTCAGCTCAGGCCATGATCTCAGTGTCATGAGATTGAGCCCCACATCGGGCTCCATGCTTAGTGGACTCTGCTTCTCTCCCTCCAGACTTTTCAGTAGTCACTTTTTTCCAAGTTTGAATATATATTAAGATTACCATTTTCATTAATCCCAATAGTATTGGTACTATTGACATTGCGTATACATTATCAGAACATAAGTTTCAAACAATCATTTATTTTTCATTTTTTTGAATTATATCAAAAGCAGTGTACTGTATAAAAGAAAGTTATTCCACTGTTCTAAAACAGCTTGTAAAGTGGAATGTACAAACTGGACCAAATACAGACAAAAACAGGGGGAACAATCTTTCTAAGCAACTCTACTGATAAGGAGGAGATGCAATCTCTCCTCTCTATGGAGTGGATTCAGTAAG
>NW_023238913.1:0-685 GCF_002007445.2 Ailuropoda melanoleuca | reverse complement strand
TAATCCACTCACGAGGAAGCAGTTGACCAAAATTAGAGCAGAAATAAATGAATTAGAAACCAGAAGTACAGGAGAGCAAGTCAACAGGACTAGAAGCTGGTTCTTTGAGAGAATCCATAAAACTGATAGAGCACTGGCAAGACTTATCCAAAAGAAAAGAGAAAGGACCGAAATTAATAAAATTATTAATGAAATAGGAGAGGTCATNAGACCACTGGCAAGACTTATCCAAAAGAAAAGAGAAAGGACCGAAATTAATAAAATTATGAATGAAAAAGGAGAGGTCGCGACCAACAACATTGAAATTGGAAGGATTATTAGAAATTTTTATCAACAGCTATATGCCAAAAAACTAAGCAATCTGGAAGAGATGGAGGCCTTCCTGGAAACCTATAAACTACCAAGACTGAAACAGGAAGAAATAGATTTCTTAAACAGGCCAATTAATTATGAGGAGTTTGAGTCTGTGATAAACAAACTTCCAAATAACAAAACTCCAGGCCCGGACGGTTTTCCTGGGGAATTCTACCAAACATTTAAAGAAGAAATAACACCTATTCTCCTAAAGTTATTTTAAAAAATAGAAACAGAAGGAAAGCTACCAAACTCTTTCTTGAAGCTAATATTACCTTGATCCCCAAACCAGGCAAAGACCCCCTCAAAAAGGAGAATTACAGACCGATTT
>NW_023238912.1:0-1177 GCF_002007445.2 Ailuropoda melanoleuca | reverse complement strand
GGGAGGTGGTTGTAGAAGAATATCCGTATGTAAAATTTTATCAAGCCATCCAGTTAAGATCTATTCTCTATACTGTATATAAATTTTTCCTTAAAAGTCATAGGCATATAAATGGGATGACCTAAAATGTTCTAGGGAAGAGACAGCAGATTTGAATCCTGAGAAACTCAAATATTTAAAGGGTAAATACAGAGGAGTCTCAGTAAAGGCAAACAGAAGGGGGAATGAGCCAGGAGAAACTCTGGACTCTGTGAAACCAACTGAAGATTTCAGAGGGGAGCAGGGTGGGGGGATGGGCTAGCCCGGTGACGGCTATTAAGGAGGGCACCTATTGCATGGAACACTGAGTGTTTTACGCAAACTGAATCATGGAACACGACAACAAAAACTAAGGATGTACTGGATGGTGACTAACATAACATAATAAAAATTTAAAAAAGAAAAACCACTAGGAGATTGTGGAAGGTCAGAAAAAAGCAAGGAAATATCTGGTGCAATGGAAATAGGCGATGTCATTGTGTTAGGTGGAGGGGGAGATCAGCTTTCAAATGCCCCTGGGGAAAACCGTAAAATTGATATAACAACATAACCATCAGATCCAGCAACTTGGATGTGATCAATGACCCAACAAGAGCAATGTTAGTCAGGGGCAGAAGCCAGGTTTGTTGAGAAAGGCTAAGAGGAGAATGAAGGAAGAGAAAGCAGAGACATGGAGAATGTTATCATTTTTTAGTGAGTTTTGTTATTAAGGAGAGTAGAGAACGGAGCGTGGGAGCAAGGCAGAATTTTAGTGCTATCATCTGTTTTGCTTGTAAGTGGGATGATACAGTGAGTGCATTCAACCCGACACAATTCAGTAGAGAGGAGCATAATAATATAGGAGAGGGTGGTAATAACTGGAGCAACTATGTTACAATCGTTCTCTCTGACATTGAAAGGTAGAACCCTCAAACGTGAGAGAGGGATATTCAGGTGGATGAACCTGAAACAATGAGAGCCCAAGATTTCCTGGAACCTTCAGGGCCGCCAAAAGCAAACCCTTACAACCTAAAAAGGCAGGAGAGCCTCCACAAGCCTGAAAACTGTTCAAATAATTGGAAGGAAGTTAACATGGATTCTCCTCCAGATAAGGCCTACCACTCCTCATTACCTCAGGACAAAGTTTCAACACAGCTGG
>NW_023238911.1:0-1177 GCF_002007445.2 Ailuropoda melanoleuca | reverse complement strand
TAAAACTGAAAGAATAGTTAAAGATAATACTAGTAGTAGTAATAGTAAGTATTAGTAAGTAAGTAAGATTAATATTTATATAACATTTGTTGTACTTAGGTTGTAAACTTAAGCATTCAGGTAAGTACAGATTTAGATCTATGCGACAGATACACAGATACAGCTTGTAAAAAGACCTTAGACACAACACACTTTTAAATATTAGTAGATATAGCTTATGTAGAAAAATAAGAAGTACATTTAATTGACACATTTTCTGCCAGGTACTGTTCAAATGCTTCAGTGGCAATAATTAATTTAATGATTCTTATTGTACTTTCCATTTTACAAATGATAGAAAGTTTGAATAACTTGTTCAAAGTCACAAATCTTAGAACTCATACTAAATCTGACTCTAGAGCTCATGCTTTTAATACCTATTATGACACCTTAAGATGAGATCATCAATGATGCAGGAATTATTCAGAAACATTTAAAACTGCCACAACACTGATACCATGGTTCAGTGGAACCAGTCAGGCAGCAGTCCCCCTCATGCTTAGGGGATGCATCCCAAGACTCAGTGGATGCCTAAAACTGCAGATACCAAAGAGTATCAAACTCTATATATACTACATTTTTTTATGTACATACATACCTAAGATTAAGTTTAATTTATAAACCAGGCACAGTAAAAGATTGACAACAATAATATTTTAATAGAACAATTATAATACTATTCTATAAAAGAAGTAAAAGTTAGTGAATGTGGTCTGTCTCTCCAAATATCTTATTGTGAGGTACTTACTCTTCTTCTTGTGATGACGTGATATGACAAGATGCGTACATGACGAGATAAAGTGAGGTGAGTAGTGTAGGTACTATCATGGAGCATTAGGCTTCTATTGACTTTCGGACAATTTGTCAGAAGGGTGATCATCTGCTTCCAGACTGCAGTTGACCATGGGTAACTGAAACTATGGTAGGCAAAACCATGGATAAAGAAGGACCACCGTATAAGGTTTGTTATCCCACCAAAAGTGAGTATGTAAAAGGAGAAAAATTAAATTATGAAAAATGAAATATGAAATATAATTTATTTCATAGATGCTGACTAGCTTGTTGTTTAAGAATGCAGTATTGCTAACCATGTCTAACAATTAGCCAAGTGTTTTATGTCACTTTTCAACATTTTTTT
>NW_023238910.1:0-1177 GCF_002007445.2 Ailuropoda melanoleuca | reverse complement strand
TGTGTTCCCTCTCTCACTGGCTGTCTCTATCTCTGTCAAGTAAATAAATAAAAAATCTTTAAAAAAAAAAATTCTTTTTTTTTTTAAAAGATTTTATTTATTTGACACAGAGAGAGCACAAGCAGGGGGAGCGGCGGGCAGAGGGAGAGGGAGAAGCAGGCTCCCCTGCAGAGCAGGGAGCCCAATGTGGGGCTTGATCCCAGGACCCTGGGGTCATGAACTGAGTTGAAGGCAGTTGCTTAACCAACTGAGGCACCCAGGCGCCCCTAAAAATTCTTGAGGAAGGACAACAATGATCTGATGATCAAAGTTTGTCATTAATGGAGGGTGCCTATACAAGTAGCGTGGCCCTAGGTTATCTGAAGAAAATTACTTTTTCTAGAACTAGGGAGGCAAATAGCCTCACTTCCTTCTGGTCTTGTCCTCAAAATGCTGACAGTGTTCAGTGCTGGTACCATAAATAAGAGACATACCCAAAGGAATTGTAACCACACTGTAATGGGAGACAGAGAAATGAGATAGGATGAGAAAACTTCCTGGATCATTGGAAGTTCTTAATAAACTTTGTGATGATGATGACGACAACAGAAAAGTCCCCATGCAAGCTGATTGTTGACTGCTTCCTGGGAACATCAATGAGGACCAGATGACCTCTGTGATCACTTCACCTCAGAGATTTTATAATGAAGTAATGCGTAAATTATCACTGTTTAGAAATAAAGATTTGGAAATCACAAGTGCATTCAGATGTCTCCTGTGCAAATAAGCTGTTAAACTAGCATTTGTCAAAGGGCGACGTGAACACATCCACCCATGCTTGAGTAGTAAATATTCTGTATTTTTTCTTGTTAAAGTAACTCTGATGAAACACAGTGAGCCATCTAATTTTTGGGAATGATGAATAAAAAAATTATTTTTGGTTTCTAAGATTCTGTCTCGTTTGCATTTCTCAGGGACTCTGGGGTCATCTAGGATCCTTAGAATAATACAGCTATATGGGGGGCACAAGGTTTCTGTCTGGGTAGAAGGCATTCCTTCCAATTTCATCTGACGATACTAATTAGACGAGATCCCACTAGACACCTTTCTGGAATTGACCCAGTTGTCATCTTCCAGTTAGAAGGGACCTTCCATTTAGGTGTTTGTTTACAGAAACAGGGGTTGAGTCAAGAAATAT
>NW_023238909.1:0-1177 GCF_002007445.2 Ailuropoda melanoleuca | reverse complement strand
TCTTGGACTCCTCCCCCCTGAAATGGCTGTTTAAGTACTTTGTCCATTTTTATTGATTTGTTTTTCTTTCTATTGTTGATTAATAATAGTTCTTTGTATATTCTAAATATGAGTATTTTTCCAAATATAGGCAGTCTAACGAATAGAAATTTTTAATTGTGATGAAGTCAAAATCAGTATATTTTTGTGACCTACCCAGAATTCTTTGCCTACTCCAAGTTCACAAAGATATTTTCCTGTTTTCTTCTGGAAACTTCATGATTCTTTAAGTTTTAAGTATGTGATCCATCATTAATTAATTTTTGTGGATGATGTGAGGAAGGGGTTAAGGTTCATCTTTTTCACACAAATACCCAGTCATTCCAACATCTTTTAAAACATTTACCTTTCTTCAAATAAACTGCACCAGTGCCTTTATTAAGAATCAGTTGACCGTATACATGTGGGTCTGTTTTTCATTTCTGTTCTATTTCATTGACCTATCTGTCTATCCTATATCAATATAATATTATCCTTACATAAATACTAAACTTTCTTGATTATTATAGTTGTATAATGTCTCAAAATCATTTGTGTGAATCCAACTTTGTTTTAATTTTCAGGATTATTTTGCTAGATCTTTTGTATTTTCATAAAAATCATAGATTCAGCTTGGCAATTTCATCACAAGCATCTGTTGAGCTATGGATTGAGAGTTCACTGAGTCAACAGGTCATTTTGAGGAAAATATCTTAACACTATTATTTATCCAATCCATTAACATCTACCAGTTCTTTGTTTAAGCCATTTCTATTCATTTAAGGTTTTGTTATTCAGTAAAAACTAATTCTAATGACTACGTCAATAAAGGAATATAGCTAGAATGTCTAACTTACAGAAAATAAAGAGAGGAAGATGAAAAAATGTGTAATTACTCAATCCAAAGAGAGAAAGAAAGAAAGAAGGGGAGAAGGAAAGAAGGAAGAGAGGGAGAAAGGGAAGGAGGGCGGGGAGAGAGAAAGAATATAGAAAAAAATAATCATCATTGAAAGCATAAAAGAAGACGGTGGAAGTATATTCAAATAACAGCCATTATAATAAACATGAATGGGCAGCCAGGATGTCAAACTAGAAAGTGTTGCTGGAACCCTCCACCAAAAACAACTGCAAAGAAACTGCAGAAGCATGAGGGGGAAGC
>NW_023238908.1:0-1176 GCF_002007445.2 Ailuropoda melanoleuca | reverse complement strand
GGCGGGTGCGGGCGCCGGTGCGCGCGCGTCTCCTCGGGCAACTCGTAAACACGCGCGGACGGCGCAGCGCAGACGCTGGCGGCGCTCGCGGGACCTGGCTGGCTGCGCACTAGCGGGGGGCCCCGCAGCCTTGGCCCTCTGAGATGCGCCCGGGCCGCGGACAGACCCCGATCCGCCCGATGGTGTCCTCCGACGCGCGGGCGGCGCTGAGCCGCGGCTTCGGCGGCCCTGGCGGCTGGGTCTGGCCAGGCCTAGGCTTGGTTGAGCGGCAGACGCTCGCCGGAAGGCTGGGGGTCCCGGTGGGAGAGGCCGGTCTTCGCCGTGGGACTCCCCCGCGAGCGCGATTCCAGGTCTTGTCCTTCTGCCAGGCAGGCACAAGTGACAACGGGTGGTCAGTGTTATGGTCAACGTTACCGTGCTGGCGCGCGTGAGCTGTAGGGGCTCGCTGACACAAAGGTGAAGAGCATTTATTTAGCACCTACTGTGTGCAAACGCTACGCTCCTTCAGGCTTCAGCGCCGGCTTTGAGCGAGTGCAGCCTGTGCGCTTGGTTTAATGTTCAGCTGTTCCAGCTTTGACATTCTTAATGACTTTTGGACACGGAACCCTACATTTTCATTTTGTACTGGGCTCTGCAAATTAAGTAGCCTGTCCTAGTGAGCGTTCCTGCATTTGACCTTCTCAACAACCGGCAGGAAAATATAAGTAAGAGTAATACTAGTGTTAGTAGCAACCATAGCTTCCAGTTATGAAATACTTGTGTGTTCTTTTAAGAACTATTCTAAGTGCTTTCCAGGTGTGATCTCATTGAATAAAACAAGATTATCAAGTAGATATTAGAATAATCCATTTTTAAGATGAGGAAACAATCACAAGGAAATGAAATAAATTGTTCACAAGTATACAGCTGGTCAGGGGCAGAACCAGGATCAGACGCCAGACCATAAGACTCAAGCACAGAGAAGGTGAGTATCCTGCCTAAGCTCCCACTCTTCACAGCAGAAACTTGTTGAGCCCCATTTATCTCACTTGAAGGCCCTTGGTGGACCTGTGTGGTGTTCTAAAATTAAACAAAATAGGAAAGATAGCAGCAATCCTTGGATTCCATCCAGTTATCCCACATGCATCCATTATTGGCTGAGAACTTCTTGGCCTTGACAATGGTTTCGGTTTTTAC
>NW_023238907.1:0-1176 GCF_002007445.2 Ailuropoda melanoleuca | reverse complement strand
GATTTTCCTGTCTTTCTTGTTCCTTTTCCTCCCCTGCCCTGTGCAGCCCTTTCTCCGTTTCTGACAGGGTGTCTTGGCAGCATTTCCCGGGAACTTGCAGCTGGGCTTGGGCTGAACCCTACGTGTCCGGGAAATTGTGTGACCATGGAGCAGGAAAGGTCTGGGTCCCATGGAAGGTTCGGGTGTCCCTCAGGAGCGCTCAGAGCACCCCAAAGGAGCATCGTTTCTAAGGGTGGGGGTCGTCTCTTTCCGCTAACTACATTCTGTGGCTAAGCTCCCGCAATGGTTGGGGTGGGTGGAAATGCCGAAGGCACAGCATGTCTAATAGCTGGTAACCTATGGACAGAGGGAGATGTGGTTCCTCTAAGGCTCTGGTTTATAAATAAATGAACATTCATTAATGCAAAATTAAATTAGAATGAAATTTTCCCATCCAGTTTTGTTTAGAAGGCAGAAATAAGTGGGTTGGCTGTGGAATTTTGCTGCGGATGCTGGAGTGTGTAGTCACAAGACGATAATAATAATAGTGATTTGCTGGTGCCTGTCCCCTGATCTCAAGGCACATATTACTACCACCTTGCATTTGCAAAGGCTCATTGAGGTTGAAGGGCTAGCTGGAAGTTACTCAGCAAGGGGTTGAGTTCAGAAGTCTTACAACTCTCCGGCCCATTAGACCTCGAGCTTGCCAATAAACAGAAAGGAGACTAGGGTTCAGGAGACCTGAATTCCAGTCCTTGCTCTGCCACGGACTGGATTGTGGGCAGAAAATGCCATCTCTCCTCAGCGGCACAAATCTTCCAGTTCCGTGGGTCTGACTTAATATTTGAACGCAGAATTTATCAAAGGCACACGTTTTGCTCCTGTATGAACCACCACTGACGGCCAACTCCCTCTGAGATTTATTTTTCTTTTACCCCTTTATGGAATGACCAAAGTTTGACCTTTAAAAATTAAAATATTAAATAAAAGAGTCATTTCTGGATATTTCCCGCTTTATTTGCTGGAAGGGGGCTTGCCTGGGAGAGAGTATTTTCCTTGGGAGCCAGCTGTTGGCCATGCAGATTTCGGATTTCACAGCGTCCTTCTGGTGGGAGGGGGCTCCCGGTTTTCTGCCTGCTCCCCGGAGGAGCAGCGGAGGAGCGGGCTGTCACTTGTCTGCTGGGAAAAGGGGGGGGG
>NW_023238906.1:0-1176 GCF_002007445.2 Ailuropoda melanoleuca | reverse complement strand
AAATAAATAAATAAATAAATAAATAAATAAATAAATAAATAAATAAATAAATCGTTTTTAAAAGAGTAAATAAGCAAAGTCGATAGTGTATCGGACAGTGACCAATGTGATGAAGAAAATACTATCAGACAGTGTGATGGGAGCAGGCGGGTTGAGGAGCCAGCATGGGATTGCCATTATTTTTTAATTCTTTCTTTGAGGCGAGAGAAAGAGAGAGAGAGCGTACGCACATAAACGGGGTAAGGGGGTGGGGGGAGGGAGGGGCAGAGGGAGAGGAAGAACCCCAAGCAGACTCCATGCCCAGTGCGAAGGCCAGCACGGGGTTTGATCTCATCACCCTGAGATCATGACCTGAGCCAAAACCAAGACTGGGTCACTTAACCAACTGAGTCACCCAGGAGCCCCATGGGGTTGCTATTTTTAGTAGTAGGGTCAGGGAAGACCCCAAGAGAAGGTGGCGTTTGAGCAAACACCTGGAGGAGGCAAGGAACGGGTGCTGCGATACCTGGAGGACAGCGTTCCTGGTGCAGAGAACAGCAAGTGCTAGGTGTGCCCGGCATGTTCAAGGACACACAAGCTGTCCAGAATGGCCAAAACAAGTGGAGCGAGGGACAGAGCCCTAAGGGATAGCGTCAGTGACGTGACCAGGGGCGGGGGGCTGGTCAGGGAGGGCCATGGGGGCCATGGAAGGTCCCCATTTGCTGTGAGGGTTGGAGCCATTGGAGGATTTTGAGCAGAGGAATGGCATGACATGGTTGCTGGGTGAAGAAGAGCCCAGAGGAGGGCCAAAGAGGAGGCAGGGAAACCAGCCAGGGAGCAGTGGCAATCATTTAGGTGAGAAGTGATGGCAGCTTGGACCACAGTGGTGGCAAGGCAGGTGAGGGACAGTGGTAGGCTCCCAAATACACTTTAGAAGTGGAGCTGACAGGATGGCTGAAAGATCAAATGTGGAGTGGGAGAGAAAGAAGCACGGGGATGAGAAACTAGAAAGATGGCATTGCCACTGAATGGGCCGGGGAGAACAGGGCCAGCCAGGCTTGGGGAGAGTTTGAGTTTGAGACACCAGTTTGACATCCGGATGGAAATGTTCAACAGCTGATACATATGGCAGAAGATTAAACTTCAGTCGTCATCAGTGTTTTCATGGTGATATTTTAAAGCATGAGACAAGCCGAA
>NW_023238905.1:0-1176 GCF_002007445.2 Ailuropoda melanoleuca | reverse complement strand
GTGTCATTGCTGGGTTTTTTTTTTTTTTAAGATTTATTTATTTATTAGAGAGAGAGAGAGAGAGCACACGCATGAGTGGGGGGAAGGTACAGAGGGAGAGAGAGAATCCCAAGCAGACTTCCTGCTGGGCCCCATGTGGTGTTCAATCCCAGGACTCACACGTGATCTTGACCTGAGCTGAAATCAAGAGCCAGGTGCCTAACCCACTGAGCCACTCAGGTGCCCATTGATGGGTCTTATGGCTCATGGTGGAAAATTTAGACTTGACTCGCTAGAAATGAGAAGACACCAAGGGCTTAAAAAGAAGAATGATGAGATTTGGTTTACATATTTAAAATTCAGTGTGTACTATGGGAGAAATGACTTAGCGAGGCCAGAGGGAAGCAAGCAAACCAGTTAGGTTACTATATAGTAGGCCAGGCAAGGGATGTGGAGTATTGTTAGGCATATAGAAAATAATGGAAATCATTTGGAAGTCAAAATATCAGAACTCACTTATAGATTACATATTGGTGGTAGAAGACAGAAAAGGAAAAGATGGGCATAATTTGTAGGGCATTAATTTTCCCAGTTAGAAAGTACATCACTCAGGTTTATGGGCATAAGTTTTCCCAATTAGAAAGTACATCACTCAGGTTTTCTTGCAGTTCAGTGTGACCATGTAAGTTCTAGACAAGAGGATGTGAATGGAAGAGTTATGAGCAATCTCTGGGTCACATCTGCAAAAAAGGAAGCTCAACTTTCTGTCCTCTTTCACTCTTCTAGATGGCTGGGAAACAGGACACTTAAAGGAGCTGCCTTAGAAATAGAGAAAAAAGTCACATGATGATGGCAAAGCTGTCCCACCACCCAGCACTCTTGGATGGTCCCATTGATTAAGTCATGCTATCTGCCCTGGACTGCCTGCCTACTTTATTCTCTGTTATGTGAGAGAGAAGTTAAGATTCAACCTCGTTTAAACCCCTACACTTTAGAGGTTTGGTTACAGTGGCCCTGCTTATATCCTAACGCTCTCCAAAATGGCTGCAAGAATCCCAAACTCTCTTTCTAACCTGAATGTTCTGTGTAGGTGTTCTTGCCTCCTGCCAAGACATGGGTTCTGGGACGCCTGGGTGGCTCAGTCGTTAAGTGTCTGCCTTTGGCTCAGGGCATGATCCCAGCGTTCTGGGATCGAGC
>NW_023238904.1:0-1176 GCF_002007445.2 Ailuropoda melanoleuca | reverse complement strand
ATATTACAAATAAATATCAAAATACATAACTGCTTTTGAAAAGTTGGGATCTTTCAGTATTGCTGTCACTTTACACAGGGCATACTCTTCCATTTGCTAATATTTTTATTTAGCCAGTTCACAAATGAATGTTATTTACTTGGTTGGTCCCTATTTATATTTATGTCTCCAATGCCTGCGATAGGTTCTCCTGATAAGGTACCAAACCAAAAGGTCTTTTGTTTTCACTTGGTTTGGTCATCCTTTTTATGTCCCCTGAAACCAAACGAATGTCTCATCCATTGTGAACATAACAGCCAATTACATATTTAAAAAGAGCTATAATATTCTCACTCCCAACCTTTGAATGGAGAGTTAACATAATTGGCTCACAGATGTTCAACTTAGCTGCATTTAAATTTTTGTCACAGCATCTTTGAAGCTGTCTTTTCTCTAGATGAGTATCAATAATTTTTTTCAGCTGCTTCTCATGTAATTTGGTTTTGCATCTTGAACCACTGTCATCTCTCTTCTCTGGTCATTCTATAGTTTGTCTACCATATATTGAGGTACTCAGAATGGAAAACATTGCTCCAGATCTGATCTGGAGCACCTATAATGTGCTCACCATAATTTGACTATTTCTGACACCTTTAAGGTGACTATCTTTGTTCTGAATACCTTACTGCTAGCATTTGCACTCTGGATTAAATTGGTGATGTTTCTGGTTGCAGATATTGGATTAAATATATAAATTGAGCTTTGTTGTCTCCTGAAACTGCATTAAAATGATAGGATTTAAAAACAAAAACCGCTAGACATAAAGAGAATGGGAACAGAATTTTAGAATCTAGGCAGCAGATGGAGAAATGTACCTGACTTAGCATATCCTAGAAATCTGAGTCCAGTTTTAACCACAGAAATCCCAAAAGGCTCAAAAGTAAAGACATCATATTCTTCTGGAAAAGGAGGTATAAGTGGCTGCAAATCTGTTGAGGAATCAAATTCCTATATCACCATTCCTAACTGTCCCTGACCCACTAGAAAGCTGATGAAGTTTCCTACAGAAAAGCTACAACAGCAGATCTCAGAGCTGGTAAACAGCAAATCTGAATGCAGTTGAAGATTAAGGAGAGAACTGATTTTACACAATTACTGTAGAAATTCCAAGCATTTTCCTCCCCCTTAGCTGCCAGA
>NW_023238903.1:0-1204 GCF_002007445.2 Ailuropoda melanoleuca | reverse complement strand
CCTCCTTCCCACAGACAGTTCTAGGAGTCAGTTTGACTCCCTACAAGATCTCTGCCCTTCCTACCCTCTTCCGTTGGCCTCTTCTCTACATTTAGCTATAGGGAGTCAGTTCTCCTTCTCTTCAGGTTGTTTTCTGGTTTGTTTACTCTGATGTGGGTATTATCTGGGTGTATCTGTGGGATGAGGTGAATCTAGAATCCTCCTACTCTACCATCTTACCTGGAAGTCTCCTTGAAGTTCTTTTTCAATGTGTGTTATAATTATTGTTGACTTCAGTTATCTTACTCTTTTTAGGCAAATTTGGCAACTTATTCTTTCTTAGGAAATAAATTCTTCTGGTGAATATGTTGTCTTTTGCTTTTACATAGCATTCTTTAATTGATCTCCTCAATGTATAAACTTAAGGTCATTTCTCTAATCTTCAAAGATTACTTGTATGGTTCCTTTTTATTTTGATAAACACTGATCCTATTGTTGTTATTATTGCCTTCCAAGAACTGTATTTTTAGTTTCACTGGTAAATGCACTGTTTGTTTTATTTCAAGAACTTCTGTTATGAAAATAGAACTACACTGAAATACCATCTACAACATATCATATTAGTAAAAATTCAAAATTTCACAATATATGTCTTGACAAGGCTTTGAGGGACTTATATATGCAAATAGGAATGCAAATGCAACAATCATTATGGAAATGCACTGAGCAATGGCTAGAAAATCATATATGCAATTGACTCTCGTACTTAGCAATTTTACTTAGATGAATGGGGAAGACGTGATTACACATGTGTTGATAAGTGTTGAAGCTGAGTAATAAATGCATAGAGGGGAGTTTATGAGCATTTCCTAATCTTTTGTATATATATATTTTAAGTTTAAATTAAGTTTAAAAAATGATTTCTGCTTTAACCATCTTTATAACTTCTTCATATTACATAACTTGTTTTGTAGTTTTATTTTAAGTTTCTCAAGTCAAATGTCTGGTTAATATGAAATAATTGCTTAACAATATAGTACTGCTTTCCTTCACCAAATGGTTATTAAACACTATTTCCCAGTTACTAAACTAGGAGGTAGGAATGACTTAGGGTATATGATGAAATAGTTCCTGACTTCACAAAATATATATTATAAGACAGAAAGCAGATACCTTGACAAATAAAGTAAAATTGACAAATAAAATTACCATGGAGCAGGTAGGG
>NW_023238902.1:0-1176 GCF_002007445.2 Ailuropoda melanoleuca | reverse complement strand
TGTGATGGTTACCTTGCGTTCGTGGTATTATGTTTTATTAAGGTGGAAAGTTCCCTTTCTGGTTGTCTGAGAGTTTTTTTTTAATATTTTATTTATTTATTTGATGGAGAGAGAGACAGCCATCAAGAAAAGGAACACAAGCAGGGAGAGTGGGAGAGGAAGAAGCAGGCTCCCAGCGGAGCAGGAAACCCGATGTGGGGCTCAATCCCAGGACCCTGGGATCATGCCCTGAGCTGAAGGCAGACGATTAACGACTGAGCTACCCAGGACCCCTGAGAGTTTTTTATCATAAATCATGGAATTCACCACAATTTTTTCCCTTGCATCTACTTAATCACTTTCTTTTTTCCCCTCCGTTTGTTATTTACATTGTGGATATATAGTGGTAAGTTTGCTCTGGTCCTCAACAACCCCCCCCGGCGGGTGTCCTGATATTATTTCAAAAATTTGCACCCATGTTCGTAAATGATATTAGCACATAATTTCCCCCTTTGGTACTACCTTTGTCTGTTTTTATTTCAAAGCTGTAAGATTACACTGGTTTCGTAAAATGACTTGGAGAGATTGCCTTTTTTCTCTACCCTCTGGAACAATTTGTGGCACGTAAGGGTTATCTTTCTTTGAAGATTTGGCAGAAGGTAAAACCATCTGGTCTGGTAATTTTTATATGATCGTTAGTGGACATGCATGGCTTTGTAAAAAGAGAATTACAACTGCAATTTATTTAATGTTTTAGGTTCAGAGTTTGACTCTGTTCTTGAGTTAGAGCAGGGAATAATATTTTTCTAGAAAATTATTCATGCTTTGTGGTTTCACATTTATTGGTCAATACTCTAAATACTCTACATGATATTCTCTTATCATTTTTAAAACCCTCATTCAGTCTGCCATTTTAAATGTGTGCGTTCACTTCTTCTTTAAAAGATCAGTTTGCCAGAGGTTTGCTTTTTTGGAGTACCATTTTTTTCTTAATCATCTCTATTGTTTCTTGCTTCCAGTTTTCTTACTTGGTGCTTTTACTTCTTCCACTTTCTTTGGATTTACCTTGTGATTGTTTTTTCAGCTTCTTGTGTTGAACCCTTCGGCAATTGCCGAACGTTCTTTATCTAACCGGTATTTAGGGCTGCAGATGTGCTCCTAAGTATTTCTTTGGATGTTTCATGACCTTTGGTTGTA
>NW_023238901.1:0-715 GCF_002007445.2 Ailuropoda melanoleuca | reverse complement strand
ATTAGCAAAAGATGAGACAAGAACCATATGATCCTCTCAATTGATGCAAAAAAAAAGCATTTGACAAAATGTAGCATCCATTCCTGATTAAAACTCTTCAAAGTATAGGAATAGAGGAAACATACCTCAATGTCATAGAAGCCATATATGAAAAGCCTACAGCAAATATCATTCTCAATGGGGAAAAACAGAGCTTTTCCCTTAAGGTCAGGAACACGACAGGGATGCCCACTCTCATCACTATTGTTCAATGTAGTACTAGAAGTCCTAGTCTCAGCAATCAGGCAACAAAAAGAAATAAAAGACATCCAAATCAGTAAAGAAGAAATCAAATTCACTCTCTTTGCAGATGACATACTTTATGTAGAAAACCCAAAAGACTCCACCCCCCAAATTTCTAGAACTCATACAGCAATTCAGCAAAGTTACAGGATACAAAATCAATGCATAGAAATCAGTTGCATTTCTATACACTAACAATGTAACTGAAGAAAGAGAAATTAAGGAATTGATTCCATTTACAATAGCACCAATAACCGTAAGGTACCTAAGAACAAATCTAACCAAAGAGGTAAAGGATCTGTACTCTGAAAACTACAGAAAACTTATGAAAGACATTGAGGAAGACACAAAGATGCAAAAGCATTCCCTGCTCATAGATTTGAAGAATAAACACTATTAAAATGTCTATGGTGCCCAGAGCAATCTATACATT
>NW_023238900.1:0-1176 GCF_002007445.2 Ailuropoda melanoleuca | reverse complement strand
GATCCCATAACGCCAGGATCACGCCCTGAGCCAAAGGCAAACGCTTAACCGCTGTGCCACCCAGGCGCCCCATGGCAAATTTATTTTAACAATAACTACAAAATGCATCTCAGAAATGTTAGAATGTGGAAAAAATAACATCTTCAAATCTAGAAAATATGCTAGCTTATTATAGCTGAAGCGGAGAGTGCCAATGGAGGGAGGAAGGAGTGGAGAACAACCAGACATGAATCTGGAAAGTAAAGTTGACATGAGGTTGCAATGGGCTTTGCATGGAAATCTAAGGAGACTGCAGACACTGGTCTGTGCTACGTGGTCAAACATCTTGATTGTAACCCCCTCTTTGTGAAGAAAAGAGAAAGGAGTCTATGCCTGTTACGTGTGTATTTATACCTTTATAAATTATGTTTATTTCTCTGCTGATAGACTAAATGTGAGAAGTAATATTTTCTTCCTACACTCCAAAGCATCGGCTTGAGCACTTTCTGAGAAACTCACACCCACGCACCCCTCTGTGGAGCCCCTGCTCTATACGAGGTCTAGGGAAGGATTTTAAACAGGGGGTAATATGCTCAGATGCGCTGTCTGCTCAATCCATATGAAATAAGAACACGAATGAATGAATTCTTCTATTCTTCAATAATAAGTGAACAATCCAAGGGATGAACTCTGGAAACGCTGCAAAGGACAGGTTGGAAAGGCAAAAACAAAGAAGGCGTACCAGGAGGGTATCTAGTTGCCCAGGATATGGGTTTGGATTAAACTGCATATTTGCCTCCAAAGTCAACACCAGAGGAGGATGGAGTGAAAGGAAGAGCGTTGAGATTTAGTTCGTAACTAAGTTTGATACAACCAAAACTCAGATTAGTTGTGATCATTAAGAAAGCGGCAGTCGTTGAGGATGACCATGATGGGATGGATCACGGCACCCGACCTGGAACAAAGAAGCCCTGGGACAGGAGCAGGGCTGCCAGGGAACGAGGAAGATCCGTTTAGAATCTGAGAGCTTGTGAAGTCTGCAGGACAGTTAGTGTCTGGCCCAGAGCACAAGGGGTGGGGGTGGGAAGGAAATAGCCAACTCTTGACTGCAACCCATGATGAAATGCTTCTACTGGGCCGGCCAGCCACATATAGTCAGGCACAAGTGAATACATGCATGCGTAGAGAACTGAAACG
>NW_023238899.1:0-1176 GCF_002007445.2 Ailuropoda melanoleuca | reverse complement strand
CCAGTGGATGACAAGTCTTGGCCGTCAAGATGCAGCAGGGAGGAAGAGGACTGGAAAGTACAGAGAGAATGATAAAACCCGTTGCTCTGTCTGCTAATGCAAATAATTTAGCAGGTTGGGAATGCAAATTTGAGAGGGAACTTGGGGAAAGTGGCCAAAGCTGGAGGGGCACGTCAGGGAAAGATCCTTCTGAGCCTTACAGCATATTTTCAGGTGTTGGAATGTTTCTGAGGGCAGTAAGGAGTCCTGGAGGTCTCCCAGCAGGGAGGCCCCCAACCTGCTCCTTGCTTCTCCTCACCCCAATGTCTGTCCCACTCAGCGGACGAGTGCTTTCCTCAGCCTACGTCCTAGCTCCATCCAAACAGGACGCTGCTCCTTGGCCCTCCCTCAGGCCTGGGGTGTGTATACTGCTCACAGCTCAGCCTCCAAGAGAATGGACACGGGGAGAGTCCTGTGCAGGCCCAGAATAGGCTCAGGGCCGAAGTATCAGGAATGCAGGGTGTTTGGGTGGCAGTCTCAAATTTGTGTTGGGGAGGAGGGTAAGGGAAGGACTGGGGGACATGGGCTTTAGTGGGAACATCCCCTTGGACTGCAGACTCTGTCTCTGGGCAGGGCTGCGGCCAAAGGAGGGCCAGAGCCAGACCCTGTTTAGAGCAGAGCCCAGGAAAGAAGCCCAAGGGCAAGGACAGGGTCATGTCACCAGATCAGGCTGGGCAGCGGCAAGCCTTGAGGCAGGACCAGTTATAGTTCATGGGGTGTCAACGCTGGTCTGAACCAAGATGGAGGAAACAGGGCTGCAGAGGGAGAACAGCCCAGGAGGAGGAATCGATAGGTACGATCGTCCTAGCTGCTGCTGTGGTCTTGACCTTGCTGACTCTGATCAGGTCACAGGCGGCAGCTGGAGAGGCACTGTCTGCATCCCCCGGGGCAGACCCTGGACACGGAGGATCACAAAATGGGAAATACAAGATTCTAATCCAAGTATGTACCTGTGTGAGGAAGTGAGATCCTAAGGCAGGCTATGGGTCAGCCAGGGGGGAGGATGGGGACGGAAGACAGAGGACAGAGGCAGGAACAGCATTCCAAACAGAAGGGCTTTTGGGAGGCGAAGGCATTGTGATGTCTGCCACGTTCTCTCCCGCAGGGGTGGAAAGGGAGAGGCGGCAAGTGGCAAAA
>NW_023238898.1:0-1176 GCF_002007445.2 Ailuropoda melanoleuca | reverse complement strand
GTCCTCGCAGCTCTCGGTGTCCTGGGGAGTCTGACTCTGGCCCTGGGAGCTTTCCCAAGGTCTGTATTTGTTAGCTTTTTCTCTCAAGGCTGAGAAACCCTCACTGGAGAGAATTTTGATTCATGACTTAAAGACAAATTTTCCAACTTTCTAAAGTTCTGTTCATATTTTAAGTGCATGACCGTCTTGTGTCCTTGTTTCTTGGTGGGAGCTGGTGGGTGACGGTGTTATATTATTAATAAAATACGAATACATGAAAACACATACTTTAATGTAACTTATGTGGGAAACATGATCTTTGGGGACTTTTCGCAAGCGGTTGGAAATGCATGTTTGCCCCCAAACTTGGAAAGCCCTTGATCAGGCTGGGGTCTTTGTTTCCAACAAAGCCCTTGACCCCTCGTGGTTTCAGTTCTGTTTACTCTTGGCAAGCATTTCTGGTTCAAAGGGAGAATCTTAAAAAGCTGGATTGGGAAAGTCTATAAAATCTTAACGCATCTTTGACATCAAATAGCTCTTTCAAAGCAGTGATTTGATGAAGTAAATAGGAATGCAGCAGCACAAACCATATGGAACGCATTTTCCGTAACTGCTCCGCACTCGAATAACAAAGGAGAAAAGTTCTTGGCACAGGGAGTTTGGGATTTTAATGACCCTTAAATATTTGGCTTAGTTGCCAGATGTGTTTTACCAGGCTGAAAACCCCAAGGATTGGCCCTGCCTTTCTCTTCGGCAAAACATAAGCTAACATGATGTTGCTGTTCATGAAAAGATGTTTGTGCCTCATTGCAGAAAGCTTAATTCACCGTGATTTCCTTAATTATCCACCCCTCCCCCAAACTGGCATGACTCCCAGCATGCCTCCCACAGCATTTCTGATGTGAGACACTAAGCCGGTTAGGACGATGCCACAGAAATGTCCTTCATTATTTGAAATGGGGATCAAAGGGTTGAAACATGGTTCCGAGTGAGTGAGTGTTGCCACTGGAAGTGGGATGGGGCCAGGGCTTTGGTCTTCCTAGAATGAATGTCTCTGCCCTGACCGGCCGCGCAAGCCAAGTAAGCCCCTTGGGTTCTTAAGCTAACGTGGGATGGTGCCACGTTCAAGCTGTTACTGTCAGTTCAGATTAGGAATGAACCCACCTGTGCTAAAAATGTCTGCTGTCTCTCAGGGCC
>NW_023238897.1:0-1176 GCF_002007445.2 Ailuropoda melanoleuca | reverse complement strand
AAAAAAAAAAATAGATGGAAAGAATTTGGAAGGTAACAACTTCCAGATGGTCCTGGTGGTGAAGATAGCTATATATAGAGAAAGAGGGGCTAATTAGTTCCTGGGCCGAGGCCCCAGTTTCTGTTAAGTGAGTGATTGTTTCGTGGTGGTTTAGTTCAATGCTAGGGGACACACACCACATCGCGAGTAAATTAAGTATTTGGGTTTTTTTCCAAGCAGTGGGAATTGCCTAACCTTAATACAATTAATTAAGACTCAATGAATGTTTAATTTAGTTCTGGTGCTTGTACCAGGGACACAATGGGCTCTTTGTTTTGGCCAAGGCTCCTAAATATTGGAAAAAGGGAGGCAGGCTGTAAGAGAGCAAGGGTTAGTCAATAGCTTTTCCCCAAATGCTCAGATGCACAAGTTGGTTTCCAAATGTAACAGCCAATTCAATGAAACCCAAGAGATTGCCCTAGAAGGAGGCTGTGGACCTTCTAGGAGAAAAGAAAAAATACTGCCTCATGCCCCCGGGTTGGCATCAGAAGTTACAAGCTAGTCTTTCAAACACCCTCTCCAAAACTTTCACTCTGCCAACTAAATGGACCATCTTTAACAGTGCATGCTCAACTAAATTCTTGCTTGGTTTCTTCCTACTTTCAAGTCAGGAGCCCTCGGCAGTGAAAAGAAGGCTTGAGAAAATTTAGGAGCTAGGAAGAGTAGTTGGAATGCTGAATACTTCCAGAAGACTGTGACCAAATGGACCACTTTTGGCTGGCTACCAACCATCACCTGACAGGCTGCTAGACAAGCATGTGGGGATTTTATCACTATTGAATCCACGCTCTTGGCTCCTAAGAGAATTCCATGAAGAACAACAATAACAACAATAAAAAGTGCTTCCGTTTACTGTGTATCTACTGTGCATCAGCCCCATGTGTGGTGTTCCATGTAGATTATCTCATTCAACTTTCACAATAACAAGTGGTCAGTGTTCTTATCATCCCCTGTGGAACGTGTGCAGGAGCTAAAGCTTTGAGATATTAAGTCCTTTGCTCAAGGTCTCATAGCTAGCAAACGAAGGAACTGGGATTGCAACCAAGGATGCATGACCCTCCAGCCTGCACTAACTCTCGCTCACGCCTGATACTGTGCTGAGTTACTCTCTAGGTGAACTCCCATTGGGTGGATAAG
>NW_023238896.1:0-1176 GCF_002007445.2 Ailuropoda melanoleuca | reverse complement strand
GGGCGGGGTGGGGGGGGCCAGCGCTGTGCCAGGAGCTGCCACCTCCTTTGAAAACAGAGGGGCACCACACCCATGTGATGTGCCTGGGGTGCACGCTCGCTGTGCACACCGGCCCCAGGAGTCGGGGGAGGTCCCAGCTCAGCCCTGACAATTAACCTTCTGGCACCGCCAGGATCTGCCCCGCATTCCCCAGCCCACTGGGGGGTGCCTGCAGGGCCCTCCGGGCAGGTGGCAGGATCCAGGCTGGATGTGAGGAGTGTGGGGGAGGGGGCAGGGCAGGGCGCCCATTCCAGGCCTCAGTTTCCTTCTCTGCAGGCAGAGTATGGCTCAGGGGGCTTGTGCAGCCCAGGGACATGTGGGGGCTGGAGGGACAGGTGCAGGCCTGGAGCAGGAGCCACTGAACTTCCCTGCTCCTCCTGCAGGGGTGAGGCTGACCGCATGTCTCCCGCAGGTGGCAGGGCTACGAGGGCTTTGTGGCCGTTCACAGCCTCCCGACCTTCGGCTGCAGGGACTGGGAGGCGTTCCGCACCACGGCCGGCTCCTACCTCGTCTACTCCAGCGCCAAGGAGCCCCGCTCCCGCGTGCTGAGGCTGAGGACGGGCTGATGGCACCCCTGCGCCCTGCGGAGAGGCCTGCGGAAGCCGGCATTTCGCCGTCCCCGACCCACACCCAGGCGGGGACACCTGCCAGCCTCTCTGCCCTGGTAACCACGGCGGCCGGACTGGGCGGCTCGGCGGGTAGCCCTGACGAAGCCCCATGCTGCCCAGCAAGTCTGCGTGTCCTGCAGGGATTTCTCTTTAAAAGAAAGTTCATACAAAGTGTTACCTCAGAAGCAGCGGGCCTCATCGCTGTCCGCGGCGGCCTGCGCTCGCCTGGCCAGCCGGACGCGGGAGCGGGCTCGGTGCCGTGTGAGTACGTCGTTCCAGCTATTTATTGTATCCTATTATACGGAAATATATTTATGACGCTCTTTACCTAAAGCACGGCAGTGTCTGCATGTGTCTGGGGGACAGCTCTCTGTGAGCAGGTCACGGGGCGGCAGAGCGTGCTCCGCCACCACAGGGGCGTGAGACCTTGAGGCTCTAGTCACCCAGAAGGAGGGCGCCTCTCCTCTACAGGGAGCTGCTTCGTCTGGCCTCGGTTTCCCCAGGAATGCAGAGGGGTAAGTGTAGGTGG
>NW_023238895.1:0-1176 GCF_002007445.2 Ailuropoda melanoleuca | reverse complement strand
GTTTTCTCTTTTTTCCCCCAAGATTTTATTTATTTATTTGAGAGAGAGAGAGAGGGAGAGCATGAGCAGGGGGAGGGGCAGAGGCAGAGGAAGAAGCAGGCTCCCTGCAGGGAGAGTGATACAGGGCTCAGTCCCAGGACCCCAGGATCATGACCTGAGCTGAAGGCAGGCGCTTAACCGACTGAGGCACCCAGGGGCCCCTTGTTTTCTCTTCTTGGTGGATGCACAGGTTGGCAGGGCTGGCCTTGGCACCACTATAATATTTTTCAGTGCAACAGCTAGAGATGTTACCTTCAACTTAGAGGTTCTCACCACCCTCATGAACTACCTTTAATAAGTACCAAACATTATCAAGTATAAGACCTCTGATTCTAGGATGCAACATTATATTATGTAGCACTTAGAAAAAATGTTGCCAATTAAACTATCAGATGATGCTTTCTTATCACTTACGATTTTCACTGCATACATTACGAAGTTGCTCTTTCAAACTTTGATTTTTAAAAAGGAAAACAGAAAAAGGAAAGCACAGGGAAAATAAGTTGATTTAAAATATTCCTATGGGTGGGTGGGGGTAACTGGGTGATGGGCATTATTAAGGAGGGCACGTGATGTGATGAGCACTGGGTGTTACACGCAACTAATGATCACTGAACACTACATCAAAAACTAATGATGTACTAAATGTTGGCTAACTGAATTTAAATGAATAAAATAAATAAAAAAAATACAATAAAACAGAAAAAAAATATTCCTACATTGTCTTCATATTCAGAGCCCCTGCCTCCCAGATCATTTGTTTGACTCAGAGTCCGTGTCCCTGTTTATCCACTCGATGTCACCCTCGATACCGTCGGGGGCATTGGTGAGGCAGCATTTCTTAAAAGAATCCTAAAGTACGAAAAGCTCTTGGGGCTGGGCTCTTTGCTTGTCTATTTTTGATTCTTGCTTCAAGAATACTGCCAAGCATGTGATGATTTCTCATTTTCCCCACTCCCTTTCTCATAAACATTTGGTTCTTGGAATTTAAAGAGTGCTTCATTCTTCCTTCTGGGAGTTTACTGCAAGCAACGGACACCCATTTCCCATGTTCCCCTGGACCGTGGTGCATTTGAAGCTCATGACACGTAGGCAATGACAACTGTGGCCTGGTCAACACACTGGAAGGCATCTTCC
>NW_023238894.1:0-1176 GCF_002007445.2 Ailuropoda melanoleuca | reverse complement strand
GGGGTGGGGGTGGGGAAACGGAGGCCGCGCTTGGGCGGTCGCGCGCGCGCGGTGCTTCTGCCTCACCTAGGACTCCTTCCGTTCGATGGCACTTCGCAGTTTGCACAGTCATATCATTTACTTGCAATGCGCTTTAAAATTCAGGTATGATTTACATGCCATACCATGCACAGGTTTGGGGGTGCCTGGCTGGCTCAGTTGGTAGAGCATGACATTCTTCATCTTGGGGTTGTAAATTCGAGCCCCACCTTGGGCAGAGAGATTACTTAAAAATAACACCTTTTAAACAATGTAGAGATGTTAAGTGCATAATTCAATGAGTTTTAACAATGTATGTACCCATGTAACTCCCAAACAAGCAGGGCATTTCCACTACCCCAGAAAGTTCCCTCCTGTCCTTTCCCAGTCAGCCTGCACCCCTCCCCGCAAAAACCCCAGGGGCACCCAGAGTTCTGATTACTGTCACCACAGATTAATTTTACATGTTCCGGAATCTCACAAAAATGGAATCTTACAGATGTGCTCTTGTATGTCTGGATCTTTCTGCTTAGCACAGTGTTTTTGAGATGTATCCATGTTATTCGATCCTCACAGCCTTATCCTTTAGTAGTCGGTACTGCAGCGGTTTTGCAGGTGAGGAAACGAAGGCTTAGACAGTATCAAAATTGGGGGCAAGGTCACTCAGCTAGTGCCTCGCCTCACTGGGATGGAATTCAAGTCCTTAAGTTTAATCATCTATACCGCATCATAGCTGATACCTGGACATTATTTCAATGTGTGTCCTCTAGAGTCTTGCTACTTGAAGTGTGGTCTGTGGACCCGCAGCATTGCCGTCACCCTGGAGCTGGTTGGAAATGGAGTTAAGCTTGACCTTTCAGAAGCCCTGGTCCAGAGCACGGTCCCCTCTTTTCCACAGCCTGAATAAGATGATAAGATAACTGAAGAACTGTTAAAAAGAAAAAAGGATGCTCAGCAATTTGCCACCATCCTCCCAGGTTATAAATGCCTGTGCTCTTCTACTCTGCAGGGGCACTTCAAGGAATTTGTTCTTTGATGCTCCAGCAGGTGTAAAACGACGGCTTGCCCACATGGCAGTGTGATCTGAAATAGCAAAAGCCTGGAACGACCCCTAAATGCCTGTTCATAGGTAGACAGGTTATCAAATTGTGCTTCATT
>NW_023238893.1:0-1176 GCF_002007445.2 Ailuropoda melanoleuca | reverse complement strand
GAGAGGGAGACAAACCATAAGAGACTCTTAACTATAGGAAACAAACTGAAGGTTGCTGGAGGGGAGGTGGGGGGGGCTGCTGGGGTAATTGGGCGATGAGCATTAAGGAGGGCACTTGATGTAATGAGCACTGGGTATTATATGCAAATGATGAATCACTAAAATCTACCCCTGAAACTAATAATCCAGTATATGCTAACTAAATTGAATCTAAATAAAAAAAAAAGAAATTAACAACTTTTACTCCAGGAAATTTTTTTTCTTTTTTCTTTTTTTTTTTAAATTTTATTTGTTTATTTGAGAGAGAGAGAGCATGGGGGTGGGGAGCAGAGGAAGAGGGAGCAGCAGACTCCATGCTGAGCAGGGAACCTGACATGGAGCTTGATCCCAGGACCCTGGGATCACGAACTAATATAGAGGCAGACTCTTAACCAATTGAGCCGCCCAGGTGCCCTACTCCTGAAAAATGTCTTAACTTGTGGTTTTCATTCATCTTTATAAGCATGAATCCCCCCCTTTTTTAATAACAGTATCTCCATTGTTTTCTACAACATGTGAATTAAGGTTAATAAAATATACAGGAGATTGAAAGAGTGTCAAGGATTCCATCAGACTATGTAATTCTAGAAGGAAAATAAGGATTAAAAGAAATAAAGAGAACACTGAAAGTGAGTCATGGAGTGGGCTTCAGGAGAATTTGAAAAACAAAAATAAATATTCACTCCTTTCTTTCCAATTGTGTTTGATGTTCACAAGATTCTTTGGCCCTGGGAATTTGATTTTTTTTTCTTCTTTTTTTGCAGGCCCAAAGCTTTACATAACTTGCTAACATGTGCAGCAGTTCAAGAAGGTGAAGTAAGAAAAAGAACGGGCCATTTACTCTAGTGATGTGGAACGTGAATGGAATCAAATGCACATTTGGTGTGTACAAATCTAATAATTCGTCAAAAGTTTTCATAGCTAATGTAATTGGAAGAAAATGTTTCCATGTGTGATTGATATGGCTTGTTCTTTTTAGAATATTAACAAGATAAAGTCAGTTTTACAAAAAATGACAAAATGACAACACTATACCAAAAAAGACAATACCACATGAATCGTAAAATACAAGGGAATATACATAAATTTTGATTTTCTAAACTTTCCCCTTTGTCATATATCCTATATTGCAGTGGT
>NW_023238892.1:8264-9417 GCF_002007445.2 Ailuropoda melanoleuca | reverse complement strand
CATATTATATACTTCAGTTAAATTTCAAATATAGAAAATTAAGGTTGTCTAGTTCTGGGTTAAAGCATCACACCACCCCTTACAATCACTGAATTTCCAGCCCACAACCTCCTTCAGTGAGCCCACAATCTTGGAAGTTAGTTTTTTCCATTTCAGTTCACCAGTCTGTTTGTATGCAATGTTTGCTCTCTGCAGGAGCACAACAATCTCATATTTGGTCTCCCTTTGGTATTTAGTGGAAACTGATGTCCTGGGAGATACCTGCCTCACCATTGTAGCTGACATACCTGATGTAAACTAGAGAGAGAGAGACTATGAGAATTACATAAATAATCTTCCCTGTGGTATACGGCCTCAGTTCTACACACAGCCTTCCCGGGGCTAACCCTCCACAGACACAAGTGTAAATTTGACACGAGCAAGTTGCATGTGAACACACTGCACCCAAAACAATAAGGAAATGCAGCTAATATATCCATAGCAGACAGCCATGTTGAAAAAATGGTTAGGTTTTAGAGTCAACATACTCAGAGGGACAATAAAATTCAATGCTACACTTAGAAATGTGAAAGTACTTGTTTGTTTTAAGGCTCTAGAAATGGAGAGAGCAGAATTTAATGGCATAATGAACATTAAGTGACTGTCACAATAAATATTTAATGCATGAGAGTGGTTGTTATTACATTTATTTTAGAAGTCAACTGTGCTTCAAAGAAAGTGTCCAAAAGTGGGTTCATGTCATAAACGGTACCAAGAATTAGGACACAGTGCAGGTCAAAGAGGAATGGAGGATTTAAGATAGTGATTTCCAGCTTTGGCTAATAGCCTTATTGAAGTCCTTATTATTTATAATAATAGGAATCTGGTTCAAAGGAGAGAAAGCGATAATACATGCACAATATAGTTTTGCAGCCATCTGAGAAAAATAGGGTCCATTATAACAAAGATTATGGGAAAAGGTCTGATTATGTCCAAACACCTAAGTTTTAGATGTGTTTCTTCCATCAAAAATCAGCACAACCTTGAATTAGTCTAACGTCTCTGGTTTTAGTTTCTATGATATGAGGAAATTGAGCTTGATAATCTCAGAGATCCATTCTGACACTAACATTCTACACTGGTGTATTTCTCCCACAGTTTTAGAATTAAATAA
>NW_023238892.1:0-231 GCF_002007445.2 Ailuropoda melanoleuca | reverse complement strand
AAAACATTTAAGGCTTCTTCTCAAGGGCTGCATATTCTTTCCTTAATTGTGAGGTGAGTTTACACTAATTCTAACTCATTCAAATAAAACCACCCCAAACACACCTTCCTTCCACTCTTGTTCTTATGATGTTTGTTTGCCCCATTTACATGCAGTCTCACCCGCCATTGTCGGTTTCACTGTATAAGTAAAATTATGGTCACACTAAAGAGTGCGGGGGCACATATTATA
>NW_023238891.1:0-1175 GCF_002007445.2 Ailuropoda melanoleuca | reverse complement strand
GGGGGGGGGGGGGGGGGGGGGGGGGCTCAGCCCATGAAAACACCCAAAACAAGGGAGGTTATTTGAAAGGAAGGAAGGAATAAAAGTGAAGTTCCTCTGCCCTCCATATTACAAATCAGTTTTTGAAATTCGCTTTCTGGTGAGGTGTGTTTGGGAAAAGGGATTCTAGAGTTTCAGGAGAGCTGAGCTCAAGGGTAAGGTAGCCTGGTGGCAGGGCTGTTACTATGAGGCTGAGCAATCCTTGTGATGAAAGTAAATCGTGCAGTAACGTACGAGAACCAAGGGCATGTATATTTTTATATCTGTGTGGTTTTAAAACTTTGGTACTTAGAACTTTGGCCTTCTGCACTACTCTTTTGCTCTTATAAACCTAATTTACATTGAAGAATGGAAAGGGACGACATTTACCTACGTGTTCACTGCCTCACTCCTGGTGAAGCAACTGCTGGGTGTATGCCTCTGAAACGATGCTGTTTTCTCTGCTCAAGGGAAAAGGAAAAATCGTTGGACAATAAGATTTGCAGCTTAATCTGCTTTGAACAAAATGATGTGGCAGAAACCATACAATGAAGGAAGAATTCTATGAAAATTGCAAATCCTAAACTCTCTGGTGATATCTTTCTAGGGAATGGAGAAAGGCAGTAACATAGCAGTTAGCCTAAAGGAGGCTCGAAGGATTTCAAGTATAAGTAATCTTTTATTTCAAACAGCAGTTTAGGCCCCCATCATCTTCAAGAGTAGTCACAGATCTCATAAAGCAAAGTTCATTGTTTTAGGATTTTAAAAAAACTGTGTTGTACCTAAGGCCATACTTACTCTTCTGTGCTATCACTGCAAAGGAGTGATATGTGTGTATTATATGAAAAAATCCTTAATGCACTGTTATCTCCTAAATATTTAGTAAATTAATACTATTTAATTTTTTTAAAGATTTGTCTGTGTAGACACTAAAAGTATTACACAAAATCTGGACTGAAGATGTCCTTTTTAACAACAATTTAAAGTACTTTTTATATATGTTATGTAGTATATCCTTTCTAAACTGCCTAGTTTGTAATTCCCATAATTCCTATTTGTGAAGTGTACCTGTCTTTGTCTCTGCTCTCAGCCATCTTCTGCACGCACCCCTCTTTCTATGATTATAGAGATGACTGTGTACGCTTCCCACACTCTGC
>NW_023238890.1:0-1175 GCF_002007445.2 Ailuropoda melanoleuca | reverse complement strand
AAAAAAAATAAGCTAAAATATAATTAAGATTTCTGCCTAAGCATTATTTTTTGAAACTTCTGACTATAAAGTGTTTCCTGGACCTTCTCACAGGAAAATTCACAAATAGCTATTAATAAGAGGAAAATCCATTAGTACAGGAATAACAGATTGTGAGTTAAAAAGCTGAACATTTACTGATTTCCGTTGCTAAATTCATGCTGTGCGTGTTGTGTACTTAATCCCTGCCATGTTGTTGAAGTGCCAAAAATAGCCACACAAAAATAGTGAAATAATATGGCAAGACAGTTCCTGGCCAGAAAGAGCAATCATGTCAAGTTTGTCTATTTGTGTTCTTTAAGGAAAAATCACAAACACAGAAAAGAAACAAATCCAAGCTTTCTCATTAGGATGAGGTTTGAGGAAGCTGCCTGAGGTAGTCTTTCCCCTTCCTGCTACCATCTGGACAGTAATCAAAAATAGCCATTCTGCACCTCAGTAAAATGGAGTTTTTTGTTTTGGGGTTTGTTTTTTGTGCCTGTTTTCAGCAAACTCAGAGAAAATTTTAAAAGAGAGTCTTTATCCTAGTTTTAGCTAATTGCTTATAATGATTTTCCTATATATTGTGTCCCACCTTGAATAATCAACATTTTGCCAGAAATATCACTTAGGAAAAAAATGGGGACACACAACTTACTTTTGACCATTATTTTTCATATAGAGTCAGCACTAAAACTTTCATATAAGAAGGACTTGAAGAATCAATTGGTTCTGAAAAAGAATGGGTATGTAGGAGATGATTTTGAAGTAGTGGTTACTTTGGAAACACTGCTTTTACTTAGTTTTGAGATGGCTAAGAAGCAGATAAAATTCATGGTGTTCACACAACAGGCTAGTTGCATAATGAAGGTCCTTGGATGCGTTAATGAAGGATTGCATTAATAACAACTACAATACCATTGAAAATGAAGGTAATATATGAAATCTGGCAACTCCCAAACATCCATTTAAAGTAGTAAACTTGGGGGCACCTCGGTGGCTCAGTCGGTTGAGTGTTTGCCTTTGGCTCAAGTCAAGATCCCAGAGCCCCACATCCGGCTCCTGCTCAGCAGAGTCTTTTCTCCCTCTGCCCCTCACCCTGCTCATGCTCTCTCGCTCGCTCTGTCTCTCTCAAATAAGTAAAATCTTAAAAAAAA
>NW_023238889.1:500-586 GCF_002007445.2 Ailuropoda melanoleuca | reverse complement strand
GAGTCCTCGAAAATCCTGAACCTTTCCATTCATGCTCCCTTACTCACGAGAGATGATGATCGTTGATATTTTCCTGGACTGTGTGT
>NW_023238889.1:0-168 GCF_002007445.2 Ailuropoda melanoleuca | reverse complement strand
AAGGGCTTTCCCCTCACACTTTGTTTCTTGGTTCTAAGGGCTGGATCCTCCCCAGGCCCCTACACCCAATGTGGAATCGGGGTCCCCAGTGAATATTCTGCTGTTCGCTGGAGGTGTTTTCCTGGACGCTCTGCTTTATTACCAATGAGAAGGGCGCTGCGTCCTCGA
>NW_023238888.1:1158-1495 GCF_002007445.2 Ailuropoda melanoleuca | reverse complement strand
TGGGGTTTCTTTCTGGGGAGATGAAAATGTTGATTACAGGGATGGTTTCACCATGCTGAGTATATGAAAAAACATTTGATTGTATAATTTAAATGGGTGAGTTGTCTGGTATGTGCATTTTATTTCAATAAAGCTGTTTTTGAAAGAGCAGCTAATGAGCTGAGGGATGTTGCCAAGAGCAGTCAATATGGAATAAAAACATCTGGATTCAAAAAAGAGAATCAAGTGCAAGACAAGGACATGCAATGTTACCACTTCTATTCACCATTGTATTAGAGATTGTAGCCAGAACATTGGGATAACAACAACAGCAGCACAATGTGAAGTCACTGTAAAG
>NW_023238888.1:0-996 GCF_002007445.2 Ailuropoda melanoleuca | reverse complement strand
TGTTTATTTATTCGACAGAGATAGAGACAGCCAGCGAGAGAGGGAACACAAGCAGGGGGAGTGGGAGAGGAAGAAGCAGGCTCATAGCTGAAGAGCCTGATGTGGGGCTCGATCCCATAATGCCGAGATCACGCCCTGAGCCGAAGGCAGACGCTTAACCGCTGTGCCACCCAGGCGCCCCTCAATAAAGCTGTTTTTGAAAGAGCAGTTAATGCGCTGAGGGATGTTGCCAAGAGCAGTCAATATGGAATAAAAACATCTGGATTCAAAAAAGAGAATCAAGTGCAAGACAAGGACATGCAATGTTACCACTTCTATTCACCATTGTATTAGAGATTGTAGCCAGAACATTGGGATAACAACAACAGCAGCACAATGTGAAGTCACTGTAAAGGAAGAAAAAATTCACAGATTATAGCATTGCTGACATACAAAACTAAAAAGAAGACGCAGAGAAATTAATCCAAACAAGAATAGATGTCTGCATGTAGGACCGCTGCACAAAAAATGGATTCGGTTGCCATATACCAGCAACTAAAAAAAGACATATCTTAAAAAAAAAAAATTCAACACCAACATAAGCAATAAGAATTAATATAAAACATGTGCAAGACAATAAGCAAATTATTGTAAAATGTCACTGAAAGACATTTATGTGGACGTAAATATTTAGCAAGGTATCCCATTTTCATGGATGAAAAGTATTATAGAGGTATTGGTTCTCTCCAAATTCATCTATGAGACTTAATGCAATCCTGGAGAAGCACTTCCAAAATAGCAGAGTCAAGACTTCCTAAAATGTGTCCCATGAACCCAATGAGAACACCGGCCAACAAACAAAACAACGACAACAAAACCCACAGACTGTCCAAATCAACTTTTTTTCAGAACTCTGGAAATTAACCAAAGGTTAATCTTTGGACGATGACAACCTGGGAAGCATTTATTCAAGAAAAGCGTTCAACTGTCAGTGATAACAGCAGGTTTTGTGTCATT
>NW_023238887.1:0-1175 GCF_002007445.2 Ailuropoda melanoleuca | reverse complement strand
GTTTTTTTTTTTTTTTTTTTTTTTTTTTTTTGGTCCTTTCTTTCTCTCATTCACATTCTTCCCACCTAACTTGAGATTCTTGACTCTCTGGTCTTTTCCTTTCTTGGCTTAACCCTTTGGTATATTCAGTCAACATATGTTTGTGAACATCTCCCAAATCAACAAATTCAGCTTCAATTCTCAGTCATGTTTTTCTGTTCGTTTGTCTATAGGATCTGTCCATGCATAGATTTTGTAGATGCCTAAGACAGAACAAGATGAAAATTTAACTTCCCAGCCTCCCATAAACTTGGCAGTTCTTTCCAACTTCTGCGTTACTATTAATGATAACACCATTATTATTTCACACTAAGGTTTATAACCCTAAAGTCATTTGGATTTATCTCTTACCTTTGTTCCTTACGTAAAATCAGTCTCTTATTAACTCTTCCTTCAAAGTACATCTGCCTCCCTTCTCCTGTTTAGTCAGGTATTGATTTTCTGTCAATTGGCAGACTCTTTCCTATCCCTAAACTAACCATACTACTGCTCAGCTGGTATTTCTCCAGTGCTTATTTCTTTGTGCCTGTCTTTAATAAGAGCTTGTCATAGCTCAGTAACAATCTGACTTTGCTCTTAAATCAGATTCTACCTTAATCAACTACCAAATATTTATTGAAAGCCTGCCAGGCACTGTGGAGAATACACAGATTTGTATAACACAAGTCCATGTGCTCAAGCAGTTTATGGTCTAGTTAGAGAATTAAAACATATGTGTGAAAACAACACTAACAATACATGGTAGTGCTTAATGAGGACCAAGTGAGTGCTTCCTTATGGGTCTTAAGCTGAATCTTGGAGAACACTAAGAGTTACAGAAGCAGGGAGTAGGAATGCGTTTGAGACTGGGGAGAAAGAATGAGTGGAGATTTGAAGGAGACGTAGGACATATTTGGAGCTTAATGCACAGCTCTGAAATATTGTTGGGGGGCCTGGGGAGCTCAGTCAGTTAAGTGGCTGACCCTTGGTTTCGGCTCAAGTCATGATCTCAGGGTGATTAGTTTGAGCCCCGAGTTGGGCTCCGTGCACAGCGCAGAGTCTACTTGTCCCTCTCCCACCCGTGCTACCTGTCACCTGTTTATTTGTGCTCTCGCGCTCTCTCTCGCAAATAAATAATAAACTCTTTTTAAAAAAAA
>NW_023238885.1:0-1175 GCF_002007445.2 Ailuropoda melanoleuca | reverse complement strand
TAACGCCGGGATCACGCCCTGAGCCGAAGGCAGACGCTTAACCGCTGTGCCACCCAGGCACCCCTCTTGTTGTCTATTTAAATAGTGACTTTTTTTTTTTTTGAATTTACAGAATCTCGCTTTGCCTTGCTGCTTTCAGTATAAATCACAGCCTTCTGGAGAGCTTTTGGCAACGTGTACCAAGAATCATAAAATGTTTGCCTCTTCCAAGCCAGTATTTCCACTTCTGAGAATTCCCTCTGCAGAAATATGAGAAGTAGGCAAATGTTTACCCATAACAATACTCGTGGTAGTATTATTTCAATACTCAGGTAGCCCAAAGCCTAAGGCACACAGTTAAGTCTGCTAGAGTATGATAACATGACAGTACACCCCTGAAACCAGCATAACACTGCATGGTAACCATACTGGAATTAAAATAAAAAGCTAATTAAGTAAGAAATATAGGGGCACCTGGGGGGCTCAGTCAGTTAAGCATCCAACACTTCATCAATCTCAGGGTGTGAGTTCAAGCCACGTGTTGGGCTCCATGCTGGGCATGGAGCCTACTTAAATAAATAAATAAAGGGGCGTCTGGGTGGCTCGGTCTATTAGGCGTCCAACTCTTGATTTCAGTTCAAGCCATGATCTCAGGGTCGTGAGATCGAGCCCCACACAGGGCTCTGCCCTGAGCACAGAGTCTGCTTGGGATTCTCTCCCTCCCTCTCCGCACAACCCCCGACCGCTTGCACACTCCCTCTCTCTCTAAAATAAATAAACATTTTAAAAATAAATAAATAAGAATTAAAGCAAAATTAAAAAATAACACGATGAAATCTCTTATGCGGTCATCAGAAATATTTTGAACATTTTTAACAACATGGGAAGGTTTTTCTACCGATACAGAAAGTTTTTTCTTAACAATATGGAAAGTGTTTTCATATAACATTCTAAAAAAAAGCTGCACATAGATGGGACCCAATTTTTTGGTCTGGATGTTTCTGTGATTAAAAATCCTGTTGCTGGGGCGCCTGGGTAGCGCAGTTGTTAAAGCAACTGCCTTCAGCTCAGGGCGTGATCCTGGCGTTCCGGGATCGAGTCCCACATCGGGCTCCTCAGCTGGAAGCCTGCTTCTTCCTCTCCCTCTCCCCTGCTATGTTCCCTCTCTCACTGGCTGTCTCTCTGTCACATAAATA
>NW_023238884.1:0-1175 GCF_002007445.2 Ailuropoda melanoleuca | reverse complement strand
TTGCATTGTTTCTTGCATACTGTGTGGAGTTACAAATACATAAACCCAGATAATTCCATTTTAAAACTGATTCATTATGAATATTATTATGATAAGCTCTAAGTAGCATTTGTGTGATATGCTTCTACCTCTTAAACTGTAGATTTTAGGAGCATGTTAATTAACGCAAGGACTTGAAACATTTCTTTAAGTATACTATTTCATGCAACTTGACATACTGTAGATCTTTGGGTGGTTCATTATAGTAATGAAAACAACATTGCTGTAAACAATCAAAGTAACATGCATGTAAGTTTATGGATATAGGCTCTCCTGTTGCAAGCTTATGTAACGTGGGTCTCTATAATTAACTAATCAGTTTAATAGTTTTTACTAATTTAATTTTCTTCTCTATTTCCTATTAATAGATTGTCATGGTTGATTTACCTGATGTAATTAATGACTTGGGAGCTACATTATGACTGCTGAAAGGCATTGTTAAAGTGAATCTTTAAATATTTTCAGGCTATTTAATTTCCTTCCTTAAAAACAGATTGAAGAGTAGAATCAATTAGAAGAGAATAAGAATTTCAGTACAATATTAATATAACTTATAGTTATTTTAATTAACCAATTTAAGAATTCATTCAATAAGTTATCTCATATATTTTTAATCTTTGAAAATTTTAATGTTGCTTTAATTCAAGTAAGTACCATTAAGAAGGTGGGAAATTTTAGAAGAGGAAATAGAAAAGGAAGATTTTCCAAGATATATATTCAAATGTCACAGTATATAGCAAAAATATTACCTTTGTATTTTTGTATGTCATTGACTTTATAATAGACTTTTCCACTTACCTTTAATGGGTAGACCAAATAAAATTTTAAGGGTTTGCTTCATCTTAGAATTGCAATTTTGTATAACTCACTTATTCAACAAAATATTTGAACATGTGTAATGTTCTAGTTAAATTAAGGAATTATTACTAGATAATTATGTTGTTAATTTACTCAGTAAATATTTATTGAGTTCTTACTTTATGCCAGGCACTGTTGTACATTCTGAGGCAGCAGCAGTAAAGAACAGAGTCTATGGTCTCATGGAAATTATACTTAAATAGGAAAAGAGGCAGATAGGTAGATAGATAGATAGATGTCATGGAAAACTATAAGGCAGGAAAAGTGGTTTAGAGAGT
>NW_023238883.1:0-1175 GCF_002007445.2 Ailuropoda melanoleuca | reverse complement strand
GGATCCACAGCAGGGTAGATTCCCAACTCTGAGATAGCACGCGACAGTACAGTTGTAGCATCCAAATGAGCAAAGGTGGTGGCAGGGGCAGGGTCAGTCAAATCATCAGCAGGTACATAGATGGCCTGCACAGAGGTGATGGATCCCTTCTTGGTGGTGGTGATCCTCTCCTGCATGGTGCCCATGTCAGTGGCCAGGGTTGGCTGGTAGCCGACAGCAGAGGGGATTCTTCCCAGCAAAGCAGACACCTCAGAGCCAGCTTGTGTAAATCTAAAGATGTTGTCAATGAATAGCAGCACATCCTGTCCCTCCTGATCTCTGAAGTACTCTGCAACGGTCAAACCAGTCAAGGCAACACGAGCACGCGCACCTGGTGGTTCATTCATTTGTCCGTACACTAAAGCCACCTTGGAGGTGTCGTCCTTCAGGTTGATGACGCCTGACTCAATCATTTCATGGTACAAGTCATTGCCCTCTCTGGTTCGCTCACCAACACCAGCAAAAACTGAGTAACCACCATGTGCTTTGGCCACATTGTTGATGAGCTCCATGATCAAGACAGTTTTTCCGACACCAGCACCACCGAACAACCCGATCTTTCCACCTTTGGCATAGGGTGCCAGCAAATCAACCACCTTAATGCCAGTAACCAGGATCTCCTGCTCGACACTCATTTCTACAAACTCTGGGGCCTCAGCATGGATTGCTGCATGCTGCTTGGTGGTAATTGGTCCTCTCTCATCAATGGGCTCGCCAATTACATTCATAATCCTTCCCAGGGTTTCTGGACCAACCGGGATTCGGATAGGTGTGCCAGCATCCAGTACCTTCTGGCCCCTCACCAGACCTTCCGTGCCATCCATGGCAATGGTCCGAACGGTGCTCTCACCTAAATGCTGGGCAACTTCCAGAACCAGCCGTGTGTCCCTGCCCTGGACCTCAAGGGCATTCAGAATGGGAGGGAGCCCTTCATCAAACTGAACATCCACAACAGCACCAATTACTGCTACAATGCGACCAGTTGCAACTCCAGCCTTGGGAGCAGGGGTGGTCTGTGCCGCATAATCTCTTCGGGAGCAGGCAGCAGCAGGGCCACCTCTCAGTAGCGGGGTAAGGCCTCGCAGGGCCCCTGCAGAACAGCGACCTACAGACCCCAACATGGCGACAGTTGAGAG
>NW_023238882.1:0-1175 GCF_002007445.2 Ailuropoda melanoleuca | reverse complement strand
TTTTTCTTGGGTCACATATCTGGTTTTGAATGCCCCAGGTGTTCATGTCATGCTGGCAGGGTACTCAAACAACCTTTTCCTCAATGTCTTTGTCTTGAAGATGATGGTGGAGATGAAATCCCATTCCTCAGGCCTGGAGGCCTGAATAGGGGGCCACATGGATAGCACTGTCCTGGAGGTGGTGTGTGTGGCCCAACCAGAAGCAGAGGAAAAGTAACCTCCAAGGAGGGGCGGAAATGATCACTTACAGAATTATTTTAAGCCAGAGGCACTTTACATCGTATCTCCAATGACCTTACAAGTATTCAGTTATTTTGCCCATTATTTACACATGTAGAATTAGGTGTAAAGCTTTTTTCCATTGTGCCCTGAAGCCCTCAACGCTTTGAATGACCAATTCTCACTGGGCTAGTATTTGATGCAACCCTAGGTATTTCTCGTTTTGTTTTCTGTCGTAGCTGTATTATTTTTAAATGAAGAAAACCCATGAAAATTAAAGCAATTTCTGTACTATCAAAAGAAAAAGAATAAAAGTTTGAAAAGAAGGGAGTAAATATTTGCAAACTATATTACAGAATTCGTGCTACTGGGCTAGAAAATGAAGGACTTTTGTTTATCAGTGGAGAAAGGGGCAAACGATAACAAATAATTTACATAAAAAGCAGAATGCTTCTCCAGTACACATCTGGAAAGGTGCCACACTGCATTAACTGAAGAAATGGCAATCTGGAGATGTTGTAATAAGTAAGTGAAAAAACCAATTTGTGGAAAATTATTTATGTGATTGCAAATTTTTTTGAAAGTGTGTATCTATAACCACATAACTACACAAATATTTTAAGGTAAGTGTACACATTACCTAAAGAGAAACACCCCTGGAAAATGTGCACCAATCTATTTACATCGGGTATCTTGGATATCTGTGAGTTGGGGTGAGGGGATCATACAGATGAAAGGTGCAGAATGATTTCATTTTCTAAGTATACGTTTTTAATGTTTAGCATTTTGCCATTAGGCAAATTTGCTGAGAGAAACACTTGAAAATATCTAATAGCCAATTCACAAGCAAAGTTCACATATACTTACCATGTTATGAAAATGTTCACATGATACTGTTTAATTAGCAAATACAAACTTCAGCTCCTGACCTGACAGTTTACGTGTGTGTGTGTGTG
>NW_023238881.1:0-5518 GCF_002007445.2 Ailuropoda melanoleuca | reverse complement strand
CTCACTTGCTGTACTAGCTTCCTGTTGCTGCTGTAATGAATTACCACAAACTGAGTGGTTTAAAATAAACAAATCAGGGGCACCTGGATGGCTCAGTCATTAAGCGCCTGCCTTCTGCTCAGGGCGTGATCCCAGGGTCCTGGGACCAAGCCCCGCATCGTGCTCCCTGCTCTGCTGGGAGCCTGCTTCTTCCTCTCCCACTCCCCCTGCTTGTGATCCCTCTCTCACTGGCTGTCTCTCTGTCAAATAAATAAATAAAATCTTTTAAAAATAAATAAATAATAAAATAAACAAATTTATTCTCTTACAATTCTGGAGGTTAGAAGTACTAAATGGGTCTTATCGAGTATGGTGAGTGGTCAAGATGTCTGCAGGGCTGTGTTACTTCTGGAAGCTCTAGGGGGAAGAATCTTGTTTCCTTACCTTTTCCAGCTCCTAGAAGCCACCTACATTTCTTGGCTTCGGGGTCCCTTCCCCCATCTTCAAAGCCAGCAGGATAACATCTTCAAGTCTCTTTCTTAGGGGCCATTATTCTGTCCAACACACTAGCTCTATCTACTCTTTTTTGAGGCTGTCTCCTCAAGTTCATCTGCAAAGTGTGAGCCTGTCTGCCTAGATCCCCACTGTATTGTCCCCCCCAAAAATGGATTCAGTTTAAAGATTTTTATTGGTAATCACTATGGAGGGGTGAATAGGGGCAATAAATTTATTAAATGAGGGACACTAAAAGGTCCAGGAAAACTTATAAAGTCAAAGGTAGAAAGTGGGTGGCAGGGGCACCTAAGTGGCTCAGTCAGTTAAGGGTTCGACTCCTGGTTTCATCTTAGGTCATGATCTCAGGGTTGTGAGATGAGCTCCAGGTTGGACTCCATGCTCAGCACAGAGTCCTCCCTCTCGCTCCCCCTCTGCTCATGCATGCTCTCCTGCTCTTGCCCTTTTTCTCTCTTTCAAGTAAATAAATCAGAAAGAAAGAAAGAAAGAAAGAAAGAAAGAAAGAAAGAAAGAAAAGAAAAAGAGGATGAGAAATCAGACTTCAGCATCTATAGGACCTGAGTCAGAGACGCAGTTACCAGTTTTGAATTAATAATGTCTTGGGGCACCTGGGTGGCACAGCGGTTAAGCGTCTGCCTTCAGCTCAGGGCGTGATCCCGGCGTTATGGGATCGAGCCCCACATCAGGCTCCTCCGCTGTGAGCCTGCTTCTTCCTCTCCCACTCCCCCTGCTTGTGTTCCCTCTCTCACTGGCTGTCTCTATCTCTGTCAAATAAATAAATAAAATCTTTAAAAAAAAATAATAATGTCTTAATTTATTCATGTTGGTTATTACCAAAGTCAGACTGTAGACCTGATTTAGAGCCAACCTCCTCTGAAAGGAGAGAACTGGACAGTTTCATCTCTAGAAGAGAAAAGATATAGCAAGAACATGTGGCAAGGGACTACCATATCGGGGTTGAGGCATGGACTCTAGAACCGGACTGCCTGGCCACCTAAACTCTCAGTGCATAGAAAGCACTTAGAGCAATGCCTGGTACACAGGATAAGCTATGAATGCCTTGGCTTTCCTGTGACGATGGGAATTTCCACATGACTATGCAAAAAGTTCTGAGAAAGAGCTAGGCCTGATTTTATTTACATATAGTATAAACATAGAGTAGGGACAATTAGAGTGTGGATAATAATGAAAGTACTAGCTAAATCTGAGTGTTTACTAAGTGCCAGGTATCTTGCTGAGCAATTTATATGGTTTCATTTAATCCTCAGAACAACTCTATAAAGTAGATCTCTTATCATTATCATTTAACTGTGAGGTTTTTATAATCCTCTTCTTTCCCATCCGCATACCCCAGACAGTGTTGTTTCTGACTTCCCTGGCTTTACTCATACTCTCTCCCTTCTCTACCTACCCTCGCCACCCTATCCCATATATATCCTGGGCCTTACCACTTGCTTACCTCTCCACACGCCCTCCCAGGCCAGGTTAGGAATGCTTTCCCATAAAGTTCTGTTCATATCACTATTATCACACATACAAAATGCTAATATACTCTCTTTAATGTATCTCTCTCTCCATTACACTCTGAGCTCTTCAAAGCCAGGCCTACCTCTTCCTAACAGTTATAATCCATATAACTGGTATGTAATAACTGGTACCTAATAACACAGTAACTGATACGTAACAAGCATTTAAGGAAGAAAGGAAATACTAAAAGATTAAAGGATGTCATCAGAGAAGCATACAAAACATACAATTTATTATATGGAGATATCCATAGCACAAGGTGGAACTAATGTAACTATCCAGCAATAAGGATGTTGAATGCATTCTATTTCCTCTATAATTTCTCTTTCATGCTTTCCAGGATAAAGTCATGGAAGCGTGCATTACACAAACAGGACTCAAAGTCATATAAATAATATTATTCCAGCTGTGTTTGGAAATAGCCATATGAATAGAAAATATTAGTAAAAATACTAAAAATCAACAGTAAATTGTGGGTAAACTGTGGGTAAATTTATTTTCTTCTAAAGTATTTTTATTTTTCAAATTTCCTATTTAAAATCAAATTGTTTTAATAAATATTTTTATATAATACACATTCATTTTAGAAAAATTTTGATCTTCCTTAGATTTGGTCCCAAAGTCCTGGTCATAGGCATCTAGTTCTCTCATAAAATTTCTCCTGCTCCCCATCTGTGCATTTCTGCTGTTCAGCAGACACCCAGAAGGATATCAAAATGCCAGGCTCCCCTTATTATAAGAACCCTTCCAGGAGAAGACTCAAAGACTCAGCTACAATAAGCTCCCTCCAAAGAATCCTCATAATATATGTCCAGGCTTTACTTAAATAGGCCAATGATAATGATGGATACTGGGCTGGGCTGGTCCAGCATCTTCCAGCAAGTTTTCTGGCATATAACCTCTCTTGAAAATGCAGGGGTACTTGTTGCTCATTGTCCTCATCTTTAGGATTGAGCCAGAATTCCCTAACAACAGATAAAGTCTCATGTAACATCAATTATGTACATATACTTTTGCAAAAGTGGGATGATGTCTCAAAATGTTTGGTTGGCCTATTTTGTCCTTGGTATTAAGATAAACAAAAATAATAATATGATAAAATCCCTGTTCTTTAAAAAGCCTGCAATCCAGCAGGGAAGATAAGGCATATGAACAAATAACCAATAAAAAGCATTACAATTGCTGTAAAAGTGAAAAAAACAAAGCATTATAGGTGATACAAAAACAGAAGATTGCTTCTCGTGTGTTGTACAGAGGGACATTTCTTAGGAGAGGTTAAATTTCAGCCAGCTTCTGAAGAATTGGTAAGATCTCAATAGTGTGAAATGGAGGTAGGGGAACACATATTCCAGAGATAGGAAACTGGGTATGAGTCCAGAGACTGAAAAGCATAGCATTTCTGCAAGGAATACGGAGTAGTCCAATTTTCTAGGGAATACATTATGGAGGAGAACTGTAAAACATCTTGGGGCTACATCATAACGGGGTAGCTAGAGAATTTGGACTGTTCATATGGCAGTGGGGAGGCACTAAAGAATTGTGAATTACAAAGAGACACCAAGCTGTGCAAGGGCTTAAGGCAAGAAGAAACACAGCAAGGAAGCATACGCAATAATCCCTGCCTGAAAGAGAATGGTGGCAGGGGGAATGCAAAGGGACTCACACAGATACAGGTGACAATCCACAACCTTTCAAGCATTCAGCCCATCAATCGCCCTGATAACAGTAGTAAAGCCTTGCTGCAGACGCTTTGGGTCGACTGTCCGCTAGTAATGAGGGATTTGCACTGAGAATACGAATTCCCACTTCTTATCCCCCTCAAGGCCAGGGTAATGCATTTCCAAAGAGGCTGTCTAGTGTTAAGGATCCAGGCTGAAGTCATGGAAAGAAGCAAAGTTAAGTAGCTCATAAGGGAATCAAACTCACCAACAAAGGGTCACAGGCACATGTCAGCAGATTTAAAGGCAGGGCAGAAGAAAGGGTGGGAAATTGACTAGAATCTTCTTGAATCTGCCTTCATAATAAAATGCCCCATAAGAGCAAAACACTGAAATGCCCGGGATAAGTAATGATCAGAGCTAGCTGGGAAATAACAGCAAATGTNCAAGCAGGGGGAGTGGGAGAGGAAGAAGCAGGCTGATAGTGGAGGAGCCTGATGTGGGGCTCGATCCCATAACGCCGGGATCACGCCCTGAGCCAAAGGCAGACGCTTAACCGCTGTGCCACCCAGGCGCCCCTTGTGGTGCTAATTTAAAGTGCTGTACAGCATTCAATTTTTATACTAGGTGCCCTAATAATGTGTCAATCCATGAACAGGAATTCTTAAAATTCTAGGCTGTCTTTATTATTATTATTATTATTATTGTTATTATTGTTATTATTATTAGAATGCCAAGTTTCATGGATACTAAGCCTTTGTGCCTAAACATGACCTAGCACCCTGTAGCTATCTTGGTGCTTTACAAATTTCAATTTGGTACCAGATATAATTAGTGATCAGATGTTTCAAGATTGGGTCAAAGGGGATATCACGAAAGTTAAAGAAGCTGTCATTGGTAAATGAACGTCATCGCTTATAGAAGCGGGAACACCAATTGTGCATGTCTAGCAGAAAAATCTGTGAGTTTCTTGGATGGTGCTGTACTGCCATCTACAGACATAGCAACATGCCCATGACATTCAGCGTGGTTAAGACTGTTAAAACTGAAAATCTAAGACAAATCCAAGTACCATTAAAATAAAACAAAAAACGTGAAATTCTCAAGCAATCTTTTCAAAGAACTCCTGCCTCAATAGGAAATAGAATTGGCTTCTGAATAAAAAATAAAGGTAAGGGTGTTTTGAAGGAAAAGATATGTATTTTCCCATAAATCTGAAATAGAAGGGTGAGTAATTTAACTACGGAACTTGCAGGATATAAAGATCAAGATATAAATGGGTGAAAAGAAATAGGGGGAGGGGACAATAAAAGGAAAATTTGCTGTGAAGGCAAGCTCTATTAATGACTTGAATAAAAAAGATGATCCAGAATTTTGCAGAGACAGTGAAGTTTACTCAACTTTCAATAACAAGTAACTAGATCAGTCAAATTATGAATCATTTGCATTTTTAAAAACTATTTATAAAAATGATATTTAGGGGCACCTGAGTGGCTCAGTCGGTTGAGCCTCTGACTCTTGGTTTTAGCTCAGGTCAAGAACTCATGGGTCATGAGGGGCACCTAGGTGGCTCAGATGGTTAAACATCTGCCTTCAGCTCAGATCATGATCCCAGGGTCCTGGTATTGAGTCCTGCATTGGGCTCCCTATTCAGCAGGGAGACTGCTTCTCCCTCTGCCCCTCCCCCTGCTCATGCTCATGCTTGTTCTTACTCTTGCTCTCTTGCTCTCTCTCTCTCTAGCACATGTGCACAAAAATAAATAAAATATTAAAAAAAAAAAGAAAGAACTAATGACCCATGAGATCAGTGGCCTCAGGCTCCACTTTCAATGGGGAGTCTG
>NW_023238880.1:0-1175 GCF_002007445.2 Ailuropoda melanoleuca | reverse complement strand
CACACACACATGCACACATACACACCACCATCACCACCATAAATGTTGAAAGTAGCTTTGTTTAATTATCACAAAAACAACTGGTGAATGGATCAACTGTGGTACATCCATACAATGCACCACTACTCAGCAATAAAAAACAATGAACTATTGATACACACATGCATGTCAAATGCATTATACTTTGTGAAAGAAGACAGGTTCAAGAAATTGCATAATATATAATTGCATTGATGTAACGTTTTGGAAAAGGTAAAATTAATGGAACAGAAACTGATCAAAACAGGAGGACCATATCAAGGGCTGCTGAGTAATAAAAAAATAAATTAAAAAAAAGACCAAGATGGATTCTACGTGGATCATTGAGAACCAAAAGGGAACAAAATATCTGAGAACCATTAGAGAAGCCATAGGCAGAATTCACTGACTCTAAATATAGAAGCAAAGATACCACAGTCTACTCCAGAGTCATAAACCCAAAAGAACGCATGGGCCTTCACAATCATGACTGTACCAGGGAACGTTCTTTAGACTACAAGTGACCAAGACCAACTCTGCTTGGGTAAGCCACATAGAAAAGAAAAATGGTAGTGAGGAGGTATTAGAAGGATTTGGAGCATCTCACAAAAGAGAGAGAAATGCTGAGGACCAGGGTCAAAACAAGTCTCACGTGCCTTGAAAACCTTCACCACTGCTGTGAGAGCCAGTTTCACCAAATTTCATCAGCTTAATGCAGGTGCAACTGGACATCACCTAGCCTGCCTTGAAGACCTCTCATTTCCTGCCCTGGGTCTCCTCACTCACTGGGCACTCATCTAGCATGCAAGCTGTAAGTAGGGAGTTAACACCATGGGGACACATCTGACCAATAGGAAATAATAGTCCATGAATAATTGTTTCACCTTCTCTCCTATTCACAGCAACAGTACTGAGATCCATTTTGAAAGTCTCCTAAATCAAGTCTTCGGCATTAAGGACCAATAACTGGTAGCAGTGGCCAATTCAACAACATATCTTTGTATTGATTATTTTTCTTCCCTGTTTCATTACTGATGTCACAAATTCTCTATACTCATTATCAAAGAGACCATCTACAGGCCAGGCTTCATCTCAGTCTCTGCTTCCTGGGGAACCCAGGCCAAGATAAGCAGACCCTGGGAAGGATCCATGTATAG
>NW_023238879.1:0-1175 GCF_002007445.2 Ailuropoda melanoleuca | reverse complement strand
CACAAACATGGAAAAATACGAGAGTATGATTCTATTTCTTCAAGTAGCATAAACACTGAGGAAAAAGCAGTAAGTGGAAATGCAATTTTAACTACGGCATTGCTTAAAGTAATTCCTCTTTCTGAGCAATTGTTTTTTGGCCCGATCACAAGCTACCAAAGGTAACAAGACTGAAAAATGTAACAGCATTTCAACTGAGTGTAAGGAGAAAGACATGAGCTTTTCACATACATCATCATTCACGTTTTTTACTTTTATTGGTGGAGTGATAGGAGAAAGTGAGAATTTCCAAATGCCCTCAATATGTCTTTGCCTCCTGCTATTCGGGCATCTGTGAGAAAATCTGCGATATTTCAAAGCAGACTGAAGACTCCCGTGAAGAAAGCTATTTACTTTATCAGGATCACTAACTGTACATTACCACGTATTATTAGCTGTGATTGGGGACTCTGACAACGGAAACACTAATTGCTGAATCAAACGATTCTTCAAACAATCACATGACTGTTGAATTAAGTGGGGTTGACATTGGTTTCCAGTTCTCATTTCTCTTTAAAAATTTCATTAGGTCCTCTGCTGTAAAGTTCTTTAAAGTGCTTCACAGAGAAACTCAAAACAGTTTTTACTTTATCTTCAAATGGAAATTCATGGTTTGATTTTTTTTTTCATTTTTTGAGATATAATTGACACACCCTAAAATCCCCCATTTGAAAAGCATAGAGTTCAGTGATTTTACTATGTTCACGCGACTGTGGAATTACTATCTAATTCCAGAATACCATCATTACTCCACAGAGAAACCCCATCCCACCTAGCAGCACTCTTCATCCCCTCCTCCCAGCACCTGGCAACCACAAATCTACCTTCTGTCTCTATAGATTTGCCGATTCTGGTATTTAATGTAAGTAGTCATATCATACGCAACCTTCGTGTCTGGCTTCTTTTACTTAGCATAATGCTTTCAAAGTTCATTGACACTGAAGCACGAAACAAGATTTCATTCCTTTTTGTGGGTGAATAATATTTCCTCATATAAATAGGCCACATTCTGTTCCTCTGTTCACCAGCTGATAGACATTTGGGCTGTTTCCACTTTTTGACTAGGAGGAATATGTTGCTTCAAATATTCATATTCAAGTTTCTTTGTGAACAAATGTTTTCAGTTCTCTTGGGTA
>NW_023238878.1:0-1175 GCF_002007445.2 Ailuropoda melanoleuca | reverse complement strand
GTGAATGCAACGGATGGAGGGGAAGAGTGAGACAGTGGTTTCTCTGGAAGGGGAGATGAAAGACCCACAAAACAGAAGAACAGATCATCCAGGGCGAGATGCTCAGTGATGAACCACGTCCATGAGATTCCAAAAGGCCCCAGCCCCTTCCCCTAGCACTTCTTGGGAGATGGAGGGAAAGGCACCTCACAGCACAGCGAGTAAAACGTATTTTAGCCACGTACACAGCTGGCTTTGGCAGAGGCAGGGGCCCTTATTTTTAAAATTATGCATGGTATCATACATGTGGAGGAAGACAACTTCTCCTCTCTATGCCTTGGTATATGTGGGTCCTGGCGATCCACTGAGAACATTTGCTGCCTCATGTAGATGTTGGGAGAGGCTAAGTCACAAATACGATTTTGAGGTGAGAGTCCCCGTCCCTGAGAAAGTTATTGTTGATACAACAACAGTGGGAGCTGGAGGTGGGCCCTCCTTTCCCACATATTTCTAGGTGGTTTCACAGGAGATGGGAGTGAATTACTCTGATGTAATCGATCGTCATTCCTCCCAGAATGCTAGTGTTTGAAAGCTGGAAAGGATCTTAGATTTCTCTCCTTACTTTTACCCATCTGCTTTGCTCTCCTCCCCCTGTCATTTTAACTGAAAGAAGAAAGCTGGAAGGACTCACCCCAGGTTCTAGTGCTTTCTCAGTGTTTTCACGAGAAAATGGCAACATTTTGGAGAGGATTCCTCTTGCCAGCTAATCTGAAATCAGCTTGGATGGAAAGGATGGTCAGTGTAGTTTTATTGATTGTGACAAGCATACCACTCTGATGGCCTCATGTCTGCTAGAATGGTCGTCATCAAGAAGAGGAGTGGAGTGTTGGCAAGAATGTGGGGAAGAACGAATCCCACTGAAGGGTTGGCAGGAATGTAAATTGGTTCAGTCCCTGTGGAAAACGGTCTACAGAACCTCAAAAAATTAAAAATAGAACTACTATGTGATCCTGCAATCCCACTTCTGGGTATTTATCCAAAGGAAATGAAAGGATGTCAAACAGATATTCTCAGTGCCATGTTTACTGCAGCACTATTCCCAACAGGCAAGATATGGAAGAAAGCTAAGTGTCTGTCAACAGATGAGTGGATAAAGAAGATATGGTGTTGTACACACACACACACACACACACACA
>NW_023238876.1:1543-1669 GCF_002007445.2 Ailuropoda melanoleuca | reverse complement strand
GCTGATTTGGATACCTTTTATCCCTTTTTGTTGTCTGATTGCTGTTGCAAGGACTTCTATTACTATGTTGAGTAATAATGGCAAGAGTGGGCATCCTTGTCGTGTTCCTGATCTTAAGGGAAAGGC
>NW_023238876.1:926-1313 GCF_002007445.2 Ailuropoda melanoleuca | reverse complement strand
AACCCGGGATCACGCCTTGAGCCGAAGGCAGGCGCTTAACAACTGAGCCACCCAGGCGCCCCGAAGATCATATGGTTCTTGACTCTTTTCTTGTTGATATGATCTATCACACTTATCAATTTGCAAATGTTGAACCACCCTTGCATTCCAGGGATGAATCCCACTTGGTCTTGATGGATAATCCTTTTAATGTACTGTTGGATCCTATTAGCTAGGATCTTGTTGAGAATTTTGGCGTCCATATTCATCAGGGACATCAGTCTGTAATTTTCCTTTTTGATGGGGTCTTTTCCTGGTTTGGGGATCAAGTAATACTGGCCTCATAGAATGAGTTTGGTAGTTTTTCTTCTGTTTCTATTTTTTGAAACAGCTTCAAGAGAATAGGTA
>NW_023238876.1:0-881 GCF_002007445.2 Ailuropoda melanoleuca | reverse complement strand
GTCAGGCCCTGGACTCTTGTTTTTGGGGAGGTTTTTGATCACTGCTTCAATCTCTTCATAATTAATCGGTCTGTTTAAATAATCAATTTCTTCCTGTTTCAGTCTTGGTAGTTTATAGGTTTCCAGGAAGGCATCCATTTCTTCCAGGTTGTTTAATCTATTGGCATTAAGCTGTTGATAAAAGTTTCCAATGATCCTTCCTATTTCATTGGTGTTGGTTGTGATCTCTCCTTTTATATTCATAATTTTATGAATTTGGGTCCTTTCTCTATTCTTTTGAATAAGTCTGGCCAGTGGCTTATCGATCTTATTTATTCTTTCAAAGAACCGGCTTCTAGTTCTGTTGATCTTCTCTACTGTGCTCCTGGTTTCTAATTCATTGATCTCTGCTCTAATCTTAATCAGCTGCTTTCTTGTGCGTGGGTTAGGCCTGTTCTGTTCCAGCTCCAGCTTCTTGAGGTGAGAATATAAAAACTGCATTTTAGATTTTTCTGTTCTTTTGAGTGAGGTTGGATTGCTATGTATTTTCCCCTTAGGACTGCTTTTGCAGTGTCATAGGTTTTGGAACGATGTGTTTTCGTTCTCCTTGGTCTCCAGAAATTGTTTAAACTGATTTTTAATTTCCTGGTCTCCCCAATCATTCTTGAGCTAGATGGTTCTTAATTTCCAAGTGTTTGAGTTTCTTGCAAATTTTTCCTTGTGACTGAGTTCCAATTTCAAAGAATTGTGGTCTGAGAATATGCAGGGAATAATCTCAGTCTTTTGGTATTGGTTGAGGCCTGTTTTGTGACCAGTATATGGTCTATTCTGGTGAAAGTTCCATGTGCATTCGAAAAGAATGAGTATTCTGTTATTCTGGGGTGTAGTGTATATATCCATGT
>NW_023238875.1:0-1175 GCF_002007445.2 Ailuropoda melanoleuca | reverse complement strand
TAGATGTTTAATGCTTAATATTTAATATTTTAATAAAATATGCAATTATTAAGAAAAGAAGGGGGAAACAAGTGGGTTAGTTTCCAAAATATCTACTGCATCAAAATGATTCATCCCAGCTATATTCCTTTAGTGATTATGGAAGGGCTCACTTCTATAATTGGCATTTATATGAATACAGCTCTGCATGTCTGATGGTTACTAATATTGAAGAGCCGTTTCTGCTAGATCTTTTTAATTTGAGTTTACATTTCAGTCAATGATTATTAGGCTTAACCAAAGAACTCTTGTCTCCCTATTTAATTCTTTATGTTATCAGCAAAAAGGTGATGTTGCAAATAAACAGAATATTTCCTTGATACCCCCCTAAACTGGAAAGCAAACAAAATGGGTGCAAGCCATCTAGAAGATGCTATCACAGATTACTTATCTTCAGAAAAAGCATTAACTATTCCATTTAAGCTAGGGAAGTTTAAAACAATCATATTCTGAAAACTGTACTCTTCTACATGTAATTCTGATCTATCTGTGAACCTGTCACAAGGCCATGCACAAAGGAAATTATTCCCTTGTCTGAAACCTTTGCCTTCTGCAATGTGGGAGGTGGAAATTTTGGGGTATGAACATACTTCCTTTCCTCTATCCCATAGCATCAAATGAATTGCCAATTAAGTGCCTCAAACCTTATATTATTAGAGTCTAAACCCAAGTTTATAAATAGCATCTCTCCTGTATCATATGCAGATGATAAATTTCTTGCCCAGTGTCACTTGTCTAGTATCAACATACAGGATCAGAGGCGGTAGAGCCTGTCCATTTTCTAGCCAAAAAGTGCAACTGCCACTTGGCATTCTATCCAATCAAGGCAAGGAAATATCTGTCGCCACCAACATTATTTCGTCAGATGTGGTTGCATTTTGGCAGATGCAGCAAGGAGCTAACTCCAAGACCAACTTCATGTCTTTCCAAAGCATTAATTGGTCTTCTCTCTACATCAAATATTAAGGATGGTAAATGTAGATGAAAAGCTTTCTTGTCCGTGGATTTATATACATTGCAGCCTTGACTTCTGACCTACTTTAACCATTTTTTTAAAATTTTAATATATTTTTATTGATATATAGTTGACACACAATGTAATATTAATTTCAGGTGTACAAAAGAGTGATCTGAAA
>NW_023238874.1:0-1175 GCF_002007445.2 Ailuropoda melanoleuca | reverse complement strand
AGGAAACTGCTATGTCTTTTATGTCCTGGACTCTGTAGTCACATATCATTTCCCTAATATCCTATTAGTCACATAGGTCAGCACTGTCCAATGTGGGAGGGGGCTACACAGGAACATATATTTCTGGAGAAAAAGATAACGGGATCATTTTGGAGACTGCTTGCCACAGGGAACAAGTTGGAAAATATTTTTCAAAATGAAAATTTCACATAAATTCTGAAACCAAGGTCCTACCTCTAGCTATCCTTCGGATATGCAATCAGATGTATAAAAGCATATATTCATCTCAGCACTGTTTAGCAATCACAGAAAATTGAAACCTGAATGTTTATCAATAGGGATCTTATTAAATAAATTATAATGCATCCATACAATGTGATACACATTAATTTTAAAGGAATGGGATGCCTTGGATAGGATCCATGAGAAAGAAGGAAGGGGAAAAAGAAGTGGTGATTAGGGTGACCAGAGAGGGAAATTTATTTTTCAATGAGTCCTCTTCTTTATCATTAGTATTTTATAACCAAGTACAAGGAACTATCTACTTTGAAAAAGTGGGGAAAAATACATAACTGTTATAGCTTTTGTAAAACTATTTATTCCCCAAACAAATGTGAGTTGGGCTCCACTGAGCCTTCATGGCCTTGTATTTTGTCTCTTTGTGATACATTAACCAATTTGCTATCACCATCAACTTTATTTAGACTTTCAACCCCATTCTTCTTTGAGCTTTCAACTTGAGTGTACTGATTACCTGCTTATTTTGTACCCCCCAACATTCCTAAGCACAATATTAAACACAGAGAAATTACTCGATGCATATTTATTTAAATGAGAGTTTCTTAACCTCAGCACTTTAGGCGAGATAATTCTTTGTTAGAAGAGGCCGTCTTGTGCACTGTGGGATGTCTAGCAGCAACCTCGCCTCTATCTACTAGATGCCAGCAGCACACTCTAAGTTATGACAAAAATGTCTCTGGACATTGTCAAATGGTCCGTGAAAGGGAAGAATCATCCCCCGCTGAAAGCCATTGATTTAAAGTAATGACATATCCAATCTTGAGGTGTAATTAGAGAATTTGAAAACAGACTTTTTTTTAATGATTTTTTTATTATATTATGTTAGTCACCATACAGTACATCTCCGGTTTCCGATGTAAAGTTCGATGATTCAT
>NW_023238873.1:0-1175 GCF_002007445.2 Ailuropoda melanoleuca | reverse complement strand
CAAAATAGAGAAACTGACTCCAAGTCCAGCAAAGATTTTTGTGATCTTGACTCCAGCTAACTTGCTCCCCATATTCCCTGGCCAAATGGTATCACTGGCTTTGATCTGCAAATAATCATCTCTGTCTGCCGTACTCTACTTAATTGGTGTTGGGCCACAAACTTCCAGGTGTTCTACCAGTCTTCTTGGTCAGTTAGTGCAAGGAGATACACTCAATAGTGAACCATGCTGTGACTTAACTCCCAGTTTAAGCAGTGGTAGACAAAGCTCCAGGGCTAGCAACACTCTTCTTTTCAAAACCCAAATCATACAGACCTGCACCTCACCAAGTTTCCTGGTGAGATTATGCTACTGTCTTGTCTCTGCAGATAAGCAAACCTGCTGGTTGGGACTACTACTTTGGTACTGCAGGTAGGAACTCGGTCTGTCAGGGTCTGAGTGATGGTTTTTGCAGGCACTTCCTTCCTTCCCTGTCACAGATTCCCAGTGGTCAAGTTCCATGGATTACTGCATAATCCCCATGGTATGAGACTGAGTGGGGCTCCCAAGAGATGACACACAATGCTAAAGGAGCCAGATGTCCATCTTGGGTTCTCTTTTCCAGCTGAAGAAACTGGGGGCTCAGGGGAAATTTCTCACTGTGGTGCTCCAACTGGCATGGGGGAGGGGCAATATGGTCAGTGTGTAGCCACTTCTCCTACCTTTCTAATGCAGTCTGTCTTGGTCTCTATGATGTGGAGAGGGGGTGCTTCAGCTTTACCCTTGTGTTCTACGATTTTTCTCAAGGGTGTCCTGTCCATGAATAGATTTTAGTTTTTCTTCTTGTTTAGGGGAGTACAGTCAGGAATGACCTATGTTACAATTTTTGTGTGCTATTCCTCCTCCCACCTTTTATGTTTTTGATGTCATAATTTACCTTTGTTTATTTTGTGTATCCATTAACAAATTGCTGTGGCTGTAGATATTTTTAATACTTTTCTCCTTTAATCTTTATGGTAGAGTTAAGTAGTTAATATGTTATCATACTGCAGTATTAGAGTATTCTGAATTTAGATATTTGTCTTTACTAGTGTGTTATGTGTTTACATATCACATGACAATTAGTGTCCTTTCATTTCAGCTTGAAGAACTTTCAGCATTTCTTGTAAGGCAGTTCCAGTGGCAATGAACTCACT
>NW_023238872.1:0-1175 GCF_002007445.2 Ailuropoda melanoleuca | reverse complement strand
ATGCATGTCTATGCACTTGTAGGCGCCTTCATTCATTTACTCCCTCATTCTTGCGTGAAATAAAGGTTGAGGGAGCAGAAAGAAATCTGGGCCTATGCTGGACTGTAGGTGATGGGCTTTGTCAAGACCTGCACAGAGGAATAAAGAAAGAAGCAGGCAGATGACAAGAGCTCAGGAAGTGTGATGAGGGGCACAGCTTCTTCCTGGAGCCAGGGGTGTGTCCTGGGAAGAACAGTCTGGAAGAAGTGGCCCAGGGGCAGAGTGGATGGGGCCCAGGAAGCTGCTGGCATCTGGTTGTTGTGTGGTCGGCAGTGGGGACTTACGGTGGCTCTGGGACAGGAAGAGGCACGAAGGATAAACACTGAGGGCTGCCCTCACAGGCGGGCTGCATGGGAAGGAGGTGGGCGGGGGCTGGGGGTGATGCCAGACACACGGGGTGGGGGCTGGTGAGCCCACGGGCCTCCCAGTTAGACGTTCACAGGAGCTTCAGTCCTGGCTGAGAAACTCTAGTTCTGATATCACTGATTGTTAAATGCAGGGCTTGCATCAGCCCTGGATTTGGATTTTTTTTTCTCCTTTAAGACATGTTACCTTACAGTCTGTGGCGGCTGTTTATGTTGGGGGCCTGGGGGAAGTGTTTGCGAGCAGTGCCCTGAAACCACTCCAAGCATCTCACGAAATCTGTAGAAATGTACATTAGGGCCAAGATGTGAGGAATCCGAGTCAAGAGGATCAGAGATGTAGAAAGCTTGACCTTCATGTTAGTAATTGGGAACCGGGGATGCAAACTTCTGTGTTTATGAAAAAGGGTTTATGTAAAGGGTTCCAGCACTCCCACCCTCCCCCTATGGCCTGGGCACCTTCATCCATCTTGCTGGATGTAGAAAACAGAGAGCTACCGGCTAGGGTTAAACTGAATTCCCGTCCAACAGGCAGAAGCATTTGCTTTGCGAGGCTTCCTCTCCATCTGGGCACTTGGCCCAGGGCTGTACGTCGACCTTGCTCCTGAGTGTCTGCTGGCTGAGCTGAGTCCTGGGGAGCTGGAAAGCCTCAACGGACTGAATACTTGTGCCATCAAGCTCTGGCCCCTGCCCTGGAATCAGGTCGTCCCGGGGAGGAAGTCCCCCAGCACACGGTCCTCTGTACCGTGCATCATTAGTGGCTCCAGAAATACT
>NW_023238871.1:0-1175 GCF_002007445.2 Ailuropoda melanoleuca | reverse complement strand
GTGGCGTAAAAGCTGAGAAGAAGGGGGAGAAGGAAAAGGACCATTATTTATTTTTCTTTGCTGCTGCTGCTTCTTTCCTTTCCTTAAATTTCTCATTCCATGTACATTTTAAATAATTTTTGAAAATTTTAACTCTATTTGGTTTGATCTGATGCGCCATACTATTACTAATCAATAAACTTATTGATTGATTGATTGATTTTTTAATTCACAATCCCGTTCTTAATGGCTGATGTAGACTTGAGCAACAGCTCTTTCTTTCCATTCAGATCAATGGTCTCTATGCACATCTTGAGACCACTGAAGAGAAACCTGGGGGAAAATCCGCAGAAGTGGATTTTTATACCCCCAGAGATGATCAGAGCTGTCAGGTCCCACTAACTGTTCATCAATAAGCTGGATTTGAATTGGTTTCAAGCAGTTTATTGAGCAACATTTAGTAAGCATGGAAACATTAAAGAAGGTTCTGAGGATCACTTCAGAACCCAGGCTAAATATACAGAAAAGGCAGCTCCCCTCATCCAACAAGTTTTGTTTCCTCATTTTCACAAAGATAGCTTTCATTTACCAATGTCTGTTAACCTTGGTGAGAAGGCCATCTTATCAGGTCTGTGAAACCAAAGCTATAGAAATATGCTGTCTGACTTATTCCCATACTCAAAAGCAAGGAGAAAGGGAGAAAGGCAATGATGCACATTTTACAATGCTGCCCAAATGAAGAAATGAAGACCTTTATGACAGGAATCAAGTTCAAGTTCAAGTTCAGACAGGAATCAAACTGGTATAAATTGATTCATAACAAGAGCACCAAAGAGGTTCTTCAGTTCCATGGGGAGTATATGATTTGTATTGTTTGTTGTATTGATTTCTGTGTTTACTAGAAGCGTTAAGGTTCAGACCTTCAGGGGAAATCATAGTAGATAAATTCTGTACAGAAGTGCAGGGATCGGGACTACGCAAGAATCTTGGCTTGAAGACTTAATCTAAGTCTGGTTTGCTTTAATCTTGATTTGTTTCCTTTGGAGGTCATCCATTGTACAGACCCAGCCAATCTGGTTATTTCTGCTTCTGCTGCACCAAGAATAGGAGTTAATTCAGGTACAAGCCAAGCACATCAACGGAATGGCTGCCCCTGTCTTTCTGATAGAGCATTTCCTGCCCCCGAAAGAGGCCTT
>NW_023238870.1:0-6789 GCF_002007445.2 Ailuropoda melanoleuca | reverse complement strand
TATGATCCCCAGAAGCACAGAATTCCAGTGGACCCACAATGCCCAGAAACTCAGTGAGACTCAAAGTGAGTACAAGGTAGATGTGTTATGTCCATAACCGAATAAGCAGAGGTTGCTGACAGGCCCCAGAGGCCATACCTTACGTATCAATTACAACTTGCTCCAAACACAAAAAGCAGGCAGTGACATGCTAAAAAATACAAATGACCAAGGAAACCTATCGAATCCTTCTTACCCATTCTCTGAATTAACTAACCACTTACACTAGAAATGATGACATGGAAGGAAAGAGAGAGACCTTTTGGTCCTCCCTTATTTATTAGTAAGCCCAAGGTAGAAGGTGTTAGTAGAATGTACATGCATCAAGAAGTGGAATAAAAACAATTGAGCTTGTTTTGTGCAAGATTTCTACTGTTCTGTGCTTGTGTGTTCCAGCTGTAAAATACAAGCTGTGTGACTTCAGGGATTTTGCATACAAGTTAAATATTCTTATATTTGGTTTGAAAACTGGCATTGCAAAATATAAGGATGAACAATGAAATCATGTGAATTTTTTTCCTGCAATGACATTAAATAGCAAATAAAAACACCATGATGAGGGAGATTATGTAATAAAGGAAAAAGCTTTATATTTTAGGACTTTTTTTTTAAAGATTTTATTTATTTATTTATTTGACACAGAGAGAGAGAGCACAAGCATGGGGGAGTGGCAGGCAGAGGGAGATGGAGAGGGAGAAGTAGGCTCTCCACCGGATGTGGGGCTCAAACCCAGGACCCTGGGATCATGACCTGAGCCAAAGGTAGGTGCCTAACCAACTGAGCCACCCAGGTACCCCTATATTTTAGGAATTTTAAAGACACTTTCTCCTGCTTTTTGAACAAGGGACCCTGCATATCATTTTGCACTGGGCCCTGAAAATTGTAGCTGGTTCTGATTGCACCAACCACTTAAACCTGCTCTTTTCCTTCAACGAACTCACTCCCCCGCAGGGCCTAACACTGGAGGGTCAAAACATAGTTAGCAAACAGGAAAGGAGGAGAAAAACTAATGGGATGGGAAGGAAAATACAATGGTCCCTGCTGGGCAAAAAGAAAAAAAAATATGGTTAATGTTTTGATCATTGTTGGGAAGGCACATTCTAGTGTTTGAACCTGAGAATGGTGTTGATCTAAAATGATTTTAATGCAGTCTGTTACCTAAACTTGAGCCAAAAATAATGGAATCAGCCCTCCACCCAGAGGGAACAAGAGATTATTCCACTAAATAAATTTTAAAGGAGCAGTAGGGGGCAAAAGTAAAGTTGCATTTTTATCGTATCTCATGAGTCATGCTTGCTCAGTACCCCAGATGAAACAGAAAGTTTGAAGAGGTCTGACCAGAGTTTTATCTGAAAAAAAAAAAGAAAGAAAGAAAGAAAGAAAGAAAGAAAGAAAGCAAGCAAGCAAGCTTTTCATGGTTTAGAATACTTCAGCCACAGAAATTACATTGAAAATGATTAGACTCCATAGCCGATTTTACCTCACAAATTACCCATATGTTCCAGCTCATGTTACAATTTCTTTGGGGAGCATTAAAATGATTTTTCAATTTTCTCACTCAATTTCTTCTATCTCTGCTGAAAATAAGAGATGACATTGTATGATAAGAGCAAGTCACTTTAAATTAGAACAACTTGACTTTTGTCTTGCAGTCAATCAAACGCAGATCAAATATGGGCTTTTTTTTTCCCCAAAGAAATAACAAACTGTGGAAAATTCATAAAGAAGCACTTCACATATTTTTAGAAATATAAAGGTTTGTTTTGAAATTCCTCAATTTTTAATCTTCTGTCATACTGATAAGCTGTGAATTTTAATTTATCACTTTGCCACATATTCAAAACAAGAAAAAAGCCAAGAAAGTTCTTTCTAAAAGATAAACACAATAAGGTTTCTGTCGCAATATGTGCCTTTAAAATGTAGAACTGTAATTATTTCACATAGTCCACCAAAATTAGCCCCTGCTGATCAATAGATTTTGTTTCCATGATTTTTTCAGCTGAATTGAATTTTATACAGAACTTCCATGTATCAGAGCACAAAACATTTTTAAAACATTTTGAGATAACTAATCAATACAAAAAAATTTATATTAAATGGAAATTCCAGAAATAAAAATATATGCTACAAAGTTAAATGTTAGATTAGAGCAAATAATGAATACAAGGTATCAGGGTATGTTAAAGTATTTGCTGAGAAGTAAAGTCTCATGAATAAACAAATGTGAACTTTATGAGATGTGTCAGTCACATTCTCTGCCTCTGAAATTATGCAGAAGCAGTGAAATAGCTAGAAACTGAGCCGCTGAGCACTCCAATATGGTTTCTTAATTGGTTTTTTTCCCCCTAATTTTTCATTTCCCCTATATTGCAGAAACTTTCTGGATGACATTTCACTGACTACTTAATGATTGCCTCTTATGGGCCAGGTCTTAGAGCCTTCCAACTAGTCTAGAGTTGCCAGATAGAATACAGAACTCCCAGTTAGATTTGAATTTCAGGTAAATGAGTAGTTTTTTAGTAAAAGTATGACCCAAATATTTCATGGGATATATTTTTCTTTTCCAAAACTGGCCACCCTAGATCACTGGAACTGAGAGCTTTGATCCTTCACTACAGAATCAGTACTCAGGCATCTGCACACTACAAACTGAATTTTGACCACACCCACACCTCCACTGGTGCCCTCCCTCCCATCCCTCTCCTATGTTGGCCTATTTTGTCTGAAGCTGATCTCTTCCTCTATTTTATAATTACATCTTTCTTTGATGAAATTTATCTTCAAATAATTTCCATAAATAACGTGTGGAGGTAAAACATTCTGAGCTCTTACATGTTTGAGAATATCTTTATTCCGCCATCACATTTGATTGATACTTAGTCTGAGTATAGAATTCTAGATTAAGAATGACTTCTCTTCAGAACTTTGAAGGAATTGCTCCCTTGTCTTCTAGTATCCAGTATTGCTGATGAGAAGTCCAAGGGCATTCTGATTTTCATTCTTTTTGTGGGTGACCTGTTTCATTTTTGTTTTCTGAAAGCATTTATGATCTCTTCATTCTTGCCTGTATTAGTTTGCTAGGGCTGCCATAACAAAATGCCACAGTCAGGGCACCTGGGTGGCTCAGTCAATTAAGCATCTGACTCTTGATTTCAGCTCAGGTCATGATCTCAGGGTTGTGAGATCAGGCCCACATCATGGTCTGCACTCAGCAGGGAACCTTTGAGATTCTCTCCCTCTCCCTCTGCCCCTCCCCACCATGCTTGAACTCTCTCTATAAAATAAGTAAATAAATCTTTTTTTTTTTTTTTAATGTCACAAAGCGGGGGATTTAAACAACAGAAATTTACTTTCTCACCATTCTGGATATTAGAAGTCCAAGATGAAGGGATCATCAGGTTTGTTTCTTTTAAAGCTTTTAGGATTGTAGATGACCACCTTCTCACTGTGTTCTCACATGAACATCTCTCTGTGCCCTAATCGCCTCTACTTATAAGAACACCAGTCCCAAGGAGGAGGTAAGGTTGTGTGCTTAAATCTTATGTCACCTTGTACCACCAATGAGAAATTAGACTCCAACTATGTACCATCTTTTCATATTCCCAGGCTCTGAGCTCTGATGATTAGAGTAGAGCCAAGAAATATAGCCCTATGTCCATGGAACAGTTACCCAAACTTACCTAGTGAAACCTAGTTAAGTGAGGGGAAATCAGGGCAGGGAATAGGCAAAGGGATGAGCAAGAATGAAATGATGGTGATACCAAAGCTGATGAGTAAAGGAAGGAAAGGGAGATGAATAATTAAGGCCAAAATTATAGCCAAATCATATGCAGAGAAACTATACTATGGATAGGCTCAAAATATGCAGATCTGTAAGTATATTTACTGCTTACAAATGCTTACTGTCCTCAGCTTAGAAATTAGATACTAATATATTGTTTTGCCCTCCCATTTTCATGGGTTTAGGTCAATGGTTCTCAAAGTATGGTCCTGGACTGTATGATCATTATCTAAGAACTTATTAAAAACACAAATTCTTAGAGATTCTAAATATATAAACAAATATTAACAGATCTGAAGGGAGAAATAGAAAACAATGCCATAATAGTAGGAGACTTCAACACCCCACTTTCAACAATGGATAGATCATCCAAACAGAAAATAAATAATCACTGGGCTTGAACTAAACATTAGGCCAAATAGAATTAACAGTTATACAAAGAACATTCCATCCAACGGCAGCAGAGCACACATTCTTCTTTCCAAGTACACACAGAACGTTCTCTGGGATACGTCATACGTTATTAGGCCACAAAACAAGTCTTAACAAATTTAAGATTGAAATCAAATCAAGCATCTTTTCTAACCACAGTCATATGAAACAAGGAATCAATAATGGGAGGAAAACTGGAAAATTCACAAATATGTAGAAATTAAACAATGAGCTCCTGAACAATCAGTGGGTCAAAAAAGAAATTAAAAAGGGAAATCAAAAAATATCTTGAAACATAATACATCAAAATATATGGGTTGTAGCAAAAGCAGTTATAACACGGCAGTTTGTAACAATAAATGCCTATATTAAGAAAAAAGAGAGGCATCTGGGTGGCTCAGTGGGTTAAGCACCTGACTTGGTTTTGGCTCTGGTCATGATCTCAGGGTCGTGAGATGAACCCGAGCGACAGCTCCACATTGCACATGGAGCCTCCTTAAGATTCTCTCTCTCCCTCTCTTTCTGCCCCTTCCCCTCCAGTGCACATGCACGTGCTTGCTCGCTCACTCACGCTCTCTCTCTCTCTCAGAAAAAAAAAGAAAAAAAGAATGATCACAAATAAACAACATAACTTAAGGAACCAGAAAAAGAAGAGACAAAGCCCAAAGTTAACAGAAGGAAAATATAACAAGATCAGATCAGAAATAAATGAAATAGAGACTAGAAAGGTAATAGAAAAAATAAAACTAAGTTGCTTTTTTAAAAATACACACAAAAAAACAAACTTTTAGCAAGACTAAGAAAAAAGAGACAAGATTCAAAAAACAAGGCAACAACAGCAAATAAATAAATTAAGTGGGATTCTGGAGTTAAGATGGCAGAGGAGTAGGGGACCCCCTTTTTCATCCGGTCCCCTGAGTCGAGTTGGATAGGTACAAGACCAGCCTGAACATCCACGGAATCAGCCTGAGATGTAGGAAGATACATCTGGATCTCGACAAATGAACATATCCAGTGCTGAGTATTGAGGTACGAAGCGGGGAGCCGTGAAACCGCGCACAGATATCGGAAGATAAACTGAAGAGGGAGGGAGTTGCTGCGTTCGGGTGCTGGGAAGCGGTAGCCACCTGCACAGGGGAGCGGGTGGACTCAAGGACTGACACCCGCGAGACAGCAGACTGAGACCGTGAGCCAGGGAACACACGCCACCAGACAGAAACGGAGCTCTGGTGAGCTCACTGGAACCAGACTGAGACCAGGAGCTCCAGGAGCGCAGGCGGTGGCTGGTGGCTGGCGACTGGCGGCTGGTGGTGTTAGAAACACAAAGGACAGAAACACGTGGGTCCTGGAAGTGAGGGCTGGGACTCCAGGTGTGGGGTGCACATCCTGGGACGCTGTAGGGTTGAGCAGCACCAACACAAACAGAGTTAAAGTGGCCAGAACATCAGTGGAGAACGGTCCGCGATCCCTCTGTTCTGAGACGGAGGCTGATATTCGGCTACTGCTGCTCTGACTCTCAGAAGAGGCACAGCAAACCACCAGAGAAAGCCGCCAGAGAACAAAAGCCTGGAAATACCGGCTCACAGCGTGCCCATCCCCATGCCCCCTCGCAGGGGACACAGAGACTCTACCCAAACAGGGTTGCCTGAGCATCAGCACAGCAGTGCCCTCCCCCAGAAGGCAGACTGAAAAATCAAGAAGCCCACATCCCTAAGTCCCTATAAAACAAGTGCGCACTGCCTGGGTCCCGGTCAATAATTTGGGCTCTGGACAACTCCACAACCTCTCCTCATCAGAATGACGAGGAGAAATCCCCCCCAGCTAAGAAAAGACAATGAGTCTGTGGCCTCTGCCACAGAACTAAAGGATATGGATATAACCAAATTATCAGAAATGGAATTCAGAGTAACAAGTCAAGATGATGTGTAGACTTGAAAAAAGTATTAATGAAAATGTTAATGAGAATATAGAATCTCTAAGGGCGGAAATGAGAGCGAATTTGTCAGAAATTAAAAATTCTATGAACCAAATGCAGTCAAAACTAGAGGCTCTGACGGTCAGGCTGAATGAGGCAGAAGAACGTATCAGCGAATTGGAGGATGGGTTAGTAGAAGAGAAAGCTAAAATAGAATCTAGACTTCAAAAAAATCCACGTGCAAGAATGTAGGTTACGGGAGATTACTGACTCAATGAAGCGTTCCAATGTCAGAATCATCGGCATCCCCGAGGGGGTGGAGAAAAACAGAGGTCTAGAAGAGATATTTGAACAAATTGTAGCTGAAAACTTCCCTAATCTAGCAAGGGAAACAAACATTCGTGTCCAAGAGGCAGAGAGGACCCCATNAGAGGCAGAGAGGACCCCATCCAAGCTCAACCACGACAAACCTACACCACGTCACGTCATAGTGCAATTCGCAAATATTAGATCCCAGGATACAGTATTAAAAGCGGCCAGGGCAAAGAATGTCTCACGTACCAAGGCAAAGGTATCAGAATTACGTCAGACCTGTCTACACAGGCCTGGAATGAGAGAAAGG
>NW_023238869.1:0-1175 GCF_002007445.2 Ailuropoda melanoleuca | reverse complement strand
TAAATTACGCTACCGAAATGCAGTGCAGAAAGGAGGTATTTCTTGTTCAGGCCTCCAACCAGACTCCGAAATTCCTTCCCCAGACCTTTCCGAGAGCAAACGTCCACCATGGGGAACTTGGTTCCCTCACAGCTGCAGACCCACAGGAGCCCTGTGGACTCAGTCTTGTCAACAGCCCTCTCACCCTGGGGCCACTAGGGCTACATCGCATACTGCCACAGTGAGCAGCGGGACTGCACTTACAGCGTGATGCAGGAAACGTCAGTCCCTTTCCTGTCCACCAGAGGACAATCACACTTTGGAACTGAAAGTATAATAACGGTGCACATTAGCAGCCCCAAAAGTGAAATACCTAGGTATAAATCTAATAAAACTATGTATAAGAAATATTTACAAGGAAAACTATAAAACTTGGGTGAAAAATATAAAATAGCTGAATAAATGGAGAGAGATTCCATGTTCATGGATAGGAAGACTCAATTTTGTCAAGATGTTGGTTCTTCTCAACTTGATCTATAGACACAATACAATTCCAATAAAAATCCCAGCAAGTTATTTTGTGGACATTGACCAACTGATTCCAGAGTTTACACGGAAGCAAAAGACCACGATTAGCCAACACACGACTGAAGGAGAAGCACAGAGTTGGAGGACAGGCACTACCCGACTTCAAGCTTTACTGGAAAGCTAGTAGTCAAGACTGCGTTACTGACAAAAGAGCAGATGAAGAGATCAATAGAAAACAACTGGGAGCCCAGAAACAGACCCACATAAATCAAGTCTGCTGATTTTTGGCAGAGAAGCAAAGATAACACAATGGAGCAGAGATCACGGCTTCCATAGAGGGCGCTGGACCAGTGGACACCCACAAGCAAAACAGAGACCGTAACACAGACCTAATGCCCATCACAAACGCTGACTCACAGTGGGCCGCACACCTGAATATAAAAGGTAAAACTATAAAACTTCCAGAAGACCACAAAGGAGAAAATCCAGATCATCTTGGGTTTGGTGATAAACTTTTTAGAGACAACACAAAAGGCACAGCCCGTGAAAGAAGGAAATGATAAACCAGATGACATTGGAATTAAAAACTTCTGCTCTGCCAGAGACAATGTCAAAAGAATGAGAAAATGAGCCACAGATTGGGAGAAAATATTTGTAAAAGATACCTC
>NW_023238868.1:0-1175 GCF_002007445.2 Ailuropoda melanoleuca | reverse complement strand
CCAGTTCAGGTTGTGTTCCTGGGGTCCTGGGATCAAGCCCTGTGTCTGGCTCCCTGTTCAGTGGGGAGCCTGCTTCTCCCCCCCACCTCTACCCTTCTCATTCTCTTTCTCTCTCTCTCAAATAAATAAACAAAATATTAAAATAAATAAATAAATAAATATGTAAACAAACAAACAAGCAAAACAAAGCTAAGAACTCATAGACTACTTGGAAAAGTATTTTTCTAAAGCTACAAGGAATAAAATTGTATGGAACATATTTGAGGAACTAACAAAAAATATTTCTGCCATGCAATAAACTCTGTATAGCTGAACTTACCTATTAAATGAAAAAGGGACATTCCAAGATTGGACAAAAGCAAACCCCAATTTTATATTATATATGAGAGACACACTTGTAATAAATAATTTAGAGTTTAGAAGTAAGACAATGAGCAAAGTGAGCTGGATTGTACTGAGCCAACCTTGTTAAACCAGGAAATAATATTTCTCCAGATTTCCCTTTCCTATATGGCTCTTTGGGTCAGAAGGGTCACTTCAGGTGGGTTTGGGAGGTGGACTGGAAGGTGTCCTCTGGAAGGTCTTCATGGTTAGTTCAAAAGACAGACAGATGGTATGGGCTCCAGTTGTTCTCACTGTCCTCCACTCCAGATCCAGCTCTTCCCCCCCGCTAGTCCTATTGACCATCAGTGGTCCCCCCTATGTCACCAGAGGCTGGCTATGGACCCACAGAGGCACTCACTACAATGGGCCACCCGCTTCTGTTTTCCCTGAGCTCCATTTCAGTCCCACTTCAACGACTGAACATGATGGCTCCTCTGAAGTGTCTAAAAGTCTCCACTGTCTTCTGCACTGGTGTTTCATGAGGGCTAGTCCGGGGGGGACCTTCTGACCCTCCCACTGCCACCTGCTGCCCTTCACTTCTTCAGTTTCTCTTACATTTGTGTAGGCCTAATTCCTGTAACAAGAAGATATCAAGAAAAAGAAATGAAGGCCTGTGGAAAAATTTACAGAAACAAATTGATAGTAGAATGTGATTCCCCTCTTTCATTTCATGAAAAATCAAGTCAGCCAAAAGAAGTATATACATGACTGAAATAATATAATTTAAAAAGCAGGTGTAATAGATGTATTTTAAACTCTGTAACCTGATAACTGTGAGTAAATATTTTTTT
>NW_023238867.1:0-1174 GCF_002007445.2 Ailuropoda melanoleuca | reverse complement strand
AAAGTTCCATGATTCATTACTTGCGTATAACACCCAGTGCACCATGCAATACGTGCCCTCCTTAATACAAACCCTTTTTCTAAAGCAGAAAGCAGCACTCACAGTATTCCTAGTTGCAGAAACATTCCCGGCTGGCTGGCCAGGGTCACAGGGGATCTGTGGGGCCTGCAGTCACTAGCTGGCAGCCCCTCCCCAGACATTCCTTGGGTCCCCAGACTCCCCTCCCTTCCCGCACCCCCGCTATGGCTCTTAGAGCCTCAGAAGTAATTCCAGCTATCCTTTCGTGGATTTCACTGTACTGGCCAAAGTGGGAACTTCTGAAAATAAAAGGAGGTATGAGTAACAGGTACGAAGGACGAAAAGGGATAACCCTGAATTGTCCCTGCTTACCAGACTCCCACATCCCACTCCTGGGGCTGAGTTTCACTGTGAAGAGAACAAGTGAAGATTCCCTCCCTCTCCCAAAGTTGCTGTAGGGACAAAATGGATGCATGGGGTTCTGACTTGAAATTCAAAACAGGCTTTCACATGAAAACAATGGCATAAATGGGGGTTAGACTGGATCGCTCATTATGAGCTATGATGTCAATTTTCCCTTTTAGAGCACGGTCTGCGTTTATAAAAGGATTTGCAGTGTGGCGCCACCCCCTGCTGTGACAGACCGATTTGGATGTCAGTTTTTAGATCCACCAGTTTGCCTCAAGGGTCCCACAGAACCCACCGCAGACCAGTGCAGGAGCCCTATATCCCTGAGTCAATGAGTTGAACGTAAAATCCCTGGCCAAAGAAACAATTTAGGTAAAAGACTTTTCTTGTATCTTCAGGACACAGTGGGTCTAATGAACTTCTGAGATGCGGTTCTGAACTACTAGGACCTCGGGGTCAGAGTTCTAACCAGGAAATAGCATTCTACAGGCACAATTTAATTGGGAAGCCAACACCAAGACATCCGACCCAAGATAAGAGTGCTAAGAATGCATTTTGATGGCCCTGAGCAGAACTGGTATATGCCTCAGAAGACCTCATCAAAATTGAAAGCACAATTAGGAATTTATTCTCAGTCCTTCTTTATTGAGGGGCCAGACAATCTTCAGAAGAAATATCCTTTGGAGGAAATCAGTAAATCTAACATGTCTTCATTGTTAATTAGTATCCCTGGATCAAAAAAAAAAAA
>NW_023238866.1:0-1174 GCF_002007445.2 Ailuropoda melanoleuca | reverse complement strand
TAAATTTATACTCACCTAAAAGTAATTTTCTCCTATATTAATTCACTAAAGTATTATAGAAAAGCATTCTTAGAATCAGAAGTGATCTCCCACATACCACTAGTGAAGGGTAATCAACAACTTTGCACATACAGAGAATTTCTATGAAAAAAATGCCATTTCAAAATAAAGACTTTAAACATGATATAAAACCTTTTTATCATTTAATAAGTATTGTTTAATTTTATTATTTAATCTCTCTCAAGCACTGCAACAAAAGTTAATGCACTTTTATTATTTTGCCATGACAATTATTTTTGTTCATTGCAACTGTAAAATTCTATAGTAGCTTATCAACACCTACCTTCTTCTTTTAGGAAAATGTACTTGTGTGATTCTTCAGTGTAATTATTGTGGTTCATAAAAACTGTGTTATTATGTTGGCTTAGTATAATATGCTTTTTACATAAAAATAACTTATAGTTATTCTCTCCTCTGTTGGTAATTATAACCCAAGTCCATTGCAGTAATAAACTTGAGCTGAGTACTTGATGGACCACTTTATTTTATTCTAACTACCCTTTTCCTATTACAACTATTTATTATGTCTTCATAAATGTGATGTGCAGCAATAGTAAAATGCAAGACACTGACACATCGTACTCTCTTCCAGAGGTGTGCTTTTTTTTTTCCTTAGGCATAATCTTCAAGTTGTTATTTATTTGGAACATTGGAAAGTATTCCAAAGCCATATTCTCCTAGTTGTTTTCACCATGAAAAAGAGCTATATGAACACTCATCATTGAACAGCACCAACATTCCCCATGAGACATAGCATTGTTGTGTATGGTGGCTTCACTCCTAACTTCACTTAAATGAAGCATAAAGAAGCAGGGGGATTGAACACAAAGAAATCATTGAGTAGGTGGACATATGCTTAGTGGTGTCTATTACTGAGGTTGCAAAAAGCTGGAAAATAATCTAATAAAGTTTCTTTCCTATACTGATGACAGAAGAGATGGAATCTATACAGTATACTTTTGTAGTATATTTCATATATACCCCAGTCTTTCCATTTCAAGAAGTATCATTGTATTAATTTTTTGGTATTTTTTATGATTGTAGAAATATGAACATTTATCTGCAAAGAATCTAGAAATAAGAGCAAATTAGAATTAGACATGGTACCCCCCCC
>NW_023238865.1:0-1174 GCF_002007445.2 Ailuropoda melanoleuca | reverse complement strand
AAAAAAAACATATGTTATATGACTTCATTTACAAAGAATGTCCAGAATAGGCAAATTGATAGAGCCTGAAAACAGATAAATGATTATCAGGGACAGAATGTGGGGGCAAGGGAAATGTCTGCTACAGGGTTTCTTTTTGGGGTAATTAAATGTTCTGAAAGTAGTGGGGATAAATGCAAAAAACTGTGAATATAGTAAAAATTGCTGAATTATATGCTTTAAAAGAGTGAATTTTATGGCATGTAAGTGATATCCCAATAAAACTGTTATGTATAATATAATGTACATAATATACATTATGTACATTATAAAAACGTTAGCACATACATCTCACACATATAAATGAAATAAAACATATATGGGCAGTTGAAGAAGAATAACAAAGTGTACACAAACATACATATTAGCTTAAGAAACAGAACATTACTAGGACACAAAGAACCATCTCTAAGTTCCCACCCAAACTATTCCCTTTTTCCCCCAGAAGTGACCACTATCTTAAAAGTTCTATTACTACTAACTGCCTTATATTTCTTTATAATTTTATAAAGAAAATTAGATTTTGTTATAAAGAAAAAACATTTGTTATTTCATTGTGTGAATGTATATCAATGTGCGTTCATTTCCTGAACTATGGACATTTATGTTGTTTCCATTTTTTGTCTTATGAATAACACTGCTAGGACCATTCTGGTATATGTTTCCTAGTACACATATGCAAAAATTTCTGCAAATTTTTTACCCTGAAGTAAAATTGCATATTCAACTTTACTAGATAATGTCAAGTTTTTTTCCAAAGTGACCTCACCATTTATACACCCATGGGCAGTGCATAAAGCACCCTACCCTTGAAAAAATTTTATAGAAGTGAAATCAAGTAAAAGTAGACTCAATAGTAACTACGATTGCGGGATGGGAGAGTAGGAACAAAGTTAAAAAAATTATCTTAAGGTAAGCGTGGAAGAAGGTCTTGTGGGGCTGTGCTCTTTTACCACAAATTGCCCATCTTTGCTTAGTGAAAGTGAAGGGTTAATCACGTGGGTAGAGGAATGGACCGCTCATTTGTTCTCAGCTTTTGTTGTGGTGGTGTTTAGCTTTACCTCCTAAATTCGCATAGTAAAACTTTTGTTGTAAGAATTTAAAAATAAAATGTTGAGAAGATCGAGGAAAAGAG
>NW_023238864.1:0-1042 GCF_002007445.2 Ailuropoda melanoleuca | reverse complement strand
TATTTTCAATAACAGGCAGTATTTTAAAAGTAAATACTGTTCCCTTATCTTTTAAAAGTAATAATTTGTTCTTGTAAGAATTAAAGAACTGAGGGGCTCCTGGGTGGCTCAGTTGGTTGAGTGTCTGTCTTTGGCTCAGGTTATGATCCTGTTGTCTCAGTATCTAGCCCCACGTTGGGGTCCCTGCTCAATGGGGAGTCTGCTTCTCCTTCTCCCTCTGCACCTTCCCCCACTCGTACTTTTTCTTTCTCAAATAAATAAATAAATAAAATATTTTAAAAAGAGAATTAAAAAACCCCATAACCCAACTGTAGTATCACTAACATAATGACAGAATAATACAATGTGACAACTGCTGGGAAAAAGCCAAGAACAGAATGCTCTGAAACTGAATGCAAGGGAGCAATTAATTCAGCATAATGGGATCTGGATGCTCTCATATTCTGTTCTTTTTCCTAAAAAAATGGCTAAATCATTTACATTAAGGGGAATTCACCTGACTCTCCTTGCATCCAGTTAAGGATTGATTAAAGTATCCAGCTGGACTTTTTTTTCCCTCTGGGGGGAACATTAGCATCCCAAAAGGCCACTAACAAAGCTTCAANGGAACATTAGCATCCCAAAAGGCCACTAACAAAGCTTCATGGGGGAAGGACTAGTATCAGGAAGTCATCATAATCCTGTGTACCTGAGGCTGGGGATGAAGTGGCTTCATTCTTGGTTCATATATCTGAGCCTGGAGTGTAGACTTAATGGCCCAGACCTCGGTAAGTACCTGAAAACCCTTATGTTCCAATTAGATATCATCAATCAAGAACTAAAGATGGATAAAATGTGTCCTTGATGAACTGTTAGTATTTTACTATTTAATACAGGCTTAAGTCTCAGGATATAGTTAAGAGTGCTCCAGAGAAACAGAAGCAATAGGATATGTATTGGGCAGTGAGGATTACATATAGAGGTTGAAAAGTCCCACAATCTGCCACTTAGAGTTGGCAGTCCTAGAAAGTTGGTGGTAATTCAGCCTGAGTCTAAAGACCAG